>NC_069117.1:18761916-19061916 GCF_025612915.1 Magallana angulata
TAATTGTTCAGAGATCAACGTGAAACCGAAAGTAGAACATTTGTTATTTTGGATATGCCGGGATTAAGGTATGTTAAAATGGCAAAGCGAGTAGATTTTGTTTTATATGTCAGTTAATTTATTAAAGTTATAACAATTGACATCTAAAAAACAATATGAATAGGGCGACACATTCACAAAAATGAGCTAAAAACCAGGGACGTATATACTAAGTATGGGTGATAAACTATACCATGTATACTGGCGTGCGACCAGTTCTGGTTTAGTACCATTTCTCGCCATTGCACTGTTACGTCATTTTATCAACTCAGAAAATCATATATGAAAATGACGGAACAATGCACTTGCTATTCTCTTTTGAGAAGTGGACAGGCATAGTGGATGTAGGCTATGCCTGTCCACTTCTCAAAAGAGAATATGCACTTGCGAGAAATGGTACATGGCGAGAACTGATCGCACGCCATTATATAAAGAGTCTACTCTGTCCCAAGTTTCTGCTTCCATCACATTTTGCTTAATACATGTATCTCGATAATCATAAATACCTTGCACCTAAACTACGGTACATTCATTCACTAAAATGAAAATAGTCCAGATTATCTGTTTTGAAACGCCCCCTCTGCCGCTTCAGGTTTCAATACTCAACCAAATTTAGAATAAGTCTACAGGGATTTGTTTGCAGTGCAAAAGACATGAAGTACCCCAGATGATAAAATTAAAAAATTGTGTGAGGTGTCCTGAGTACTTCTGAATGGAGAAAAGATGTAAGCATGTCCAATTTTGAATCTCTGTACGATGTTTGTTTTCGTTCCTGTGAAATTCTCTGGGTATCAATGAAGAAATCTTAGATTTTTCCCCTTTTATCAATTTGAATTGTAATTCATTGACTGCTGGTTTGTTTATATTTTAATTACAAATCATCAAAAAGTGATGGAAGCAACAACTTGGGACAGACTTATAGGTTTATCAGTTGTGAATTATAGTTAATAATAACGACGTTGATATTTATATTACATCTGTAAACCAATGTTAACACAATAATCTATGTTTTAAAAGTATAAAGTTTAACTATGTTTAACACTGAAAACAATCATTTGTGATTGCAAAACACTGTTATCTGATAAATATACTCTGTATATTAAGTTCACAATTTGTAAAACTATGAATTGTACACTATATAGATTACAGTTGATAAACCTAGTTTATCATATTAAATGGAACTATGTTAAGCTCAATTTTGTGCATTTGGCTAGCCATAAGAATAGGCTCTTTCTTCTATTTAATTTACTGATGTTCATTAACAAAAATTTAGTTACTTTAATACTTACTCTTTATGATTAATTCAATAAATTTTTAAAAGAAAGATGTACATATAAACAATAAAATACTTTCTTTGATTCATGCAGGCTCATGAAGGTAGTGATCATTGCAGAAAAAATTCACACAACCAGCATTAATGGGTTATGTATTTTTACTGCAATGATCACTATTTTCATACCTTCATGATCATCATCACAGTAAGCATTCTATTGTTTAAATGTCAACCAGAGCTCAGTGTAAACTGTTACTTCAAGTCTATGAGCATAAAATGTCAAAAATTGTATCAAATTATGACAGTCATTTGTCTCCAATAGTCAATTTTCCCAAAAATGACATTCTGTTATTGCTTAGGACATGGGACGTATAGAAATTCTTTTTGTCTAATATAACACTGAAGTTATGCTGCATAAAAAAGCTTAAAATCACACAATTACTCAATTTTTACTATCACTTTAATTTACGTCCGTAAAATTACTTTAAATATTAACTATAATAACACAGTATCTTAACTTGCTTATTGTGTGGTAGAACATACTTCAAGATTTGATGAACCATTTTCATGCTAGAATTGTCACGTGACTTTGTAAATTTTTTTTTAAGTTTTGAAGCCTAAGAGCCCTAAGAATTAAGCTTTTTCTGTAATAAAAAGGTACCTAAAAATCATACAAATAATAGTATTGTAAAATGCATCAGTGGTGAATTGTGGTTATGGGGTGAATTACAGTGCATTTAGTATTTGAACAATTCAATATAGAATAAAACCTTCAAAGTCAATGAAACATATTATAGAATAGAAAATAAAAAATGAAAGATATATTCAAAGGGTTATTTCACTTTAATTTATAATAACTAGTTTTGTAAAAATTTGTTGATGATCGAATATCATATATTTTGTAGTATCGGAAACACATGATGCCTTTTTTCACAGGTCAAATGCAGCATCCTGTTTATATAGCTAGAAACTGTATATTATGATGACTACTTTGATTTAGTATTGGCGATATACAAATACTAAGGTTAAAGCTGATAGAGTTTCAAAATTGTAGACTGAGGAGACAATTATTAGGGGAAGCTTTTAGTGTTAGACTATCAGAAACCCATAATGCCTGGAGACTTAAAGGTACATTTAATGTATAGATTAGATATAGAATTATAATTTTGTACCTCAATACATATGTTATATGCTGTAGAATAATATGTTGATGTGATTCAACATTATAGGAACATAAATTAGATTTATTTCATATCATACAATACCTTATGGTACAATTTTGTATTGTAAGATACTATTTTATTTTGTTTGTTTGTTATAGGTATACTCCTAAAAAATACATGGGCAAAGTGCTCATTGTCCAGAATAAGGATTACGCTGGCCTGACTCGAGAAGTTAAAGGAGAGGATGAGAACTTGGTTAAAATGAAGGTAACATTAAACAAGATGGGGTTTACAGATGCATGTATTGAAGTTCACAAAAACCAAACCAAATCACAAATGATCCAATTATTGCAAAATAGTAAGTATATTTAAATCTACAGGTAATTAAGTAATTTTTTTGGAATTGGTACACAAGGCCACAATGAATGCTAAATTGTTACTATAAATTAGTTTTTCATTAACTTATATGGACAATAACTTTAATTGGCCAGAATATTTTGTTGTGCTGTGCATTCTAAATTTCTTTAAATTTTTTTCTTTCATTGATTTTACCTCATCTGAAAACTCAAGTCAGCTTTTCTGTTCACTCTTTGTCAAGTGCCTGTCTCTGTTCATCTGTCTGTCCTGTGTAAACTTTTTACATTTTCGAGTTCTTCTCCAGAACCACTGGGCCAATTTCAACCAAATTGGACACAAATCATAACTGTGTAAAGGGGATTCAAATTTGGTAAAATGAAGGGCCATATCCTGCTTCAAGGGGAGATAATTAATTAAAAAGTATGAAAATTTATTGGTAATTTAAAAAAATCTTCTCTTCAAAATTTCCAGAAAACTTCCAGAAAAGCTAAAACTAATTAGATAAAATTTTTACATATGAATGTGTACATAGAAAAATCTTTAAAAATGGTATCTCTTTTAAAAAAACCATCTGCATAGGTGTAACATTTTCTTAAAAGGATGAAAGCATCCACAGATTGTTTAGATTCAAGTTTATCAAAATCATGATATTTAGGGGTAGGTGGGACACCCCAGCCACCCCAGGGGCTCAACATTTGATGTACCTGGTAGGTTTATGGATACATGAACTCAACAATTGTTTCAGATCTTGAGAACTGCAATACTCAGCGTTTGATTTAAACAATAAAATGCTTTCTTTGGTGATTCATTCGGGATATGAAGGTAGCGACATAGCAGAAAAAATACATAACCCGCTAATGCGGGTTATGTAAATGTTTTTCTGCAATGATTGCTACCTTCATTACCCGAATGAATCATTAAAGAAAGCATTTTATTGTTTATATTAACATCTTCTTTTAGCCAATTAATAAATTGATTATGAAAAGTAAGTAAAATTTACTAAATTACTGTTAATGTACGTAAGTACGTTAACTAAAAGAAACAGCCAAATCATCTCCTGTGAGACTTTGAGTCTGACATCATTATGATTATTTCGTGCAGTCCGTGATTTTTCTCAGGTAGTTGTATAGGTCTTGACCAATCAATAAACTGGGCGTGTCAAGTTGGGTCCTGTCACTTTCTTGTCAGTTTCAGCCGCTGTAGATTTCGACTAATCAATAAACAGGGCATGTAGATTTCAATCTGGCTGTTTCTATAGAGCTATGAATTAACTATAAGTTTCCGTAAGAAATAGAGGGAATAATACTTGGCAGATGTAAATATATGACTATGAATTTATCCTGAAACAAAAGGAGCTCAATGTTTAACAGGAGAATATCTGGAGAAAAACTTGAAAATACACAGGATCTAGCTATTCTTCTACATTTTCCACGTAGTTTGTATATTATGACTCCATAAATCTATTTTCATAATGGATATTGTTGCTTAGGTGGGCGATGTGGCCCATGGGCTTGTTGTTTATAATGCCCCCATGATAAGAAGAAGGGAGGGCATATTACTTTTTTGCTGTCCGTCTGTCAGTCATTTTGTCAGTCCACCAATGATATGGTTTCTGTTCATTTTCTTCGCCGAGTTTGCACATACTAAAATGAAATTTGGTATACATATTTATCATAATAATTTCTAGATTTTTGGTGCAATCGAGCAATTTTTGACAGAGGTATGCCCCTTTGACTTAGAAAAATTCCATTTATTTGCAGTTTCCTTTCATTTTCTTTTCAGGGGTTGCACTTTTGAATCAAATGAAATTTGTTGTTCAGCTTTATCTTAATAATATCTAGGTCAAGTGCAATCGACCAATTTTTGACTGAGTTATGCCCCTTTGACCTAGAAAAATTCCATTTATATGCAGTTTCCTTTCGCTTTCTTTTCAGGGGTTGCACTTTTAAATCAAATGAAATTTGTTGTTCAGCTTTATCTTAATAATATCTAGATCAAGTTCGATTTTTGGTACAATCGAGCAATTTTTGAAAGCTGAGTTATGCCCCTTGGACTTCAAAAAATTTCAATTATTTCATTCCAACAACATTCCATTCATTATTTTCGCAGAAGTCTCCAAGGGAGGGGTCATAAGTGTTTCACAAACATCACTTCTTTAGGAATAGAATTTCATGCTTTTTTTTCAATTCAATGTTGTTGACTTTTATTTCATCTTTATTTAGTGGCTGCTAGAGAGGACTTAGAGGATGATTATTGTTTTATCTGCATGGTCTTGTCTTATGGACAAGATGGCGTAATTACTTGTTATGATGAGACCCAATCACCCAAAAATCCAACAGCAGGTATGCAACTACCTGTCTCTGATCTTCAAGAATGTCTGAAGGGAAACAAATGTAGAGGTCTTCTCTTGAAACCCAAGATATTCATGTTACAGGTACTTATAATGTACATGTACCTTAATTCAGTTAAACTTCCAAAATTTATCATCATCATCATCATCATCATCATCATCATCATATATGAGGATTGTTTGAAAGTTTTTGAGACAACCCAAATGTTTTCCTTTCTAAGTGACAGATTTTAATTAAAATTGGCATGGATACATGTGTAGAACAAACCTTAACAAACAATTAATTTGGCTCTTGCAATTTTATATTCTCATGACTTGATACAATACTGTAGAATCTCAGAATTGAGAATTTGCATGAAATAATGAAACTACAAGATATAATTTGAAAATATTTTACAGTTGGAAGAAGCTCCTGGTGACAAGAAGGACGGTACAAAGGCAGAAACAGAGGCACCACAGCCAAAGAAGATTCCAAAAGAGGCAGACTTTTTGATATATACCTGTGCTAAAGAAATTGGTAATTTAAAAAAAATCACATTTTTCCTCATACATAGACAAATTAATTCACTATTCAAGGTTATATAGATTACGATATTTCCTTTTTTTCTCAAGCAGTATGAACAAAATCAGTACTCTTACTATACATACCAAGTGGATGTAAATAACCATTTTGCGTCTTGTTAAACCATGTTTGACCTCTTAACATGCTTAATACAACTCTATATACATTTTATGAACATGCAATCAACATCTGACTCATAATTATTAGACAATGCAATCTCAGTAAAGAAAAAATAACATTGTCAAACAAATAAGGTCTATGTTGTCTTCAAACTTGAGCATTGAGATATATGTCAGTTTGTTTGGAATGTATTTAACAGCTCTTGACACCTGGATTAAAGGATTTGAACAGTATGTCCTGAAACCTGAACAACCCGGACAACCTGAACATCCCTTAGAGATCCAAAAACTCCTCACACGGATGAACCGTCTATATTGTAAATATTACAGTAATCAAAAAATGACAGTGGATGCACCTTGCGTGACCACTCTTCTTACCAGAGAAGCTTATCTGAAGATAGAGGAGCCAAGCCCAAAGTAACATAGTTTGTTGTCTCTAAGATACATGAACCATTAACTAGTCTTTATGTGTGTGTGATAAATTACTCAAGTAATGATTAAATGACAGTATAATAATGATTTTTTAATATACATGTAATTGCAATAAGCTTGGATAACTTTTTTAAAAAATGTCGCTTACATAAGTTGGATTAAATTTTATAGCATGTATTCATTAGAAAATCAAAGTGTTATTCAATTATTAAAATGATAGAAATGTGAGTTTTCACGCATTCTCCTTTTCGTTAACATTTGGTGTTTTGTTGATGAAGTATCTGTAGGCTTTAATGATATTGATTTATGATAGTTGTATTGTTGAAGACATTATTCTTGTGACATCTAGTCTTTCACTAAAGTGATTTAAAGTAAAATTTCCTGTTATATTTTTATCTAGCTATAAGTGCTATTTATTATTAATGCTATAATATCTGTGCTTGATCATAAAGTTTCTGATCATCAAATTTGTCTCGAGCAAAAATGTTTTTTCAAGAGGATTTGATTTTTATGAAAAAATGTTGTTGTTTTATCATTTTATTGGTCCCAATTTTTCACACATCTAACTTTGCTCAATCATCAAACGGTGATCTCTTTTGAATTTCTATGCAAAGATAATTTTTATAACCAGTGTGAGAAACTGGAACCTCTGACTGCTCAAGAAGGAGATGAATTACTATTATCTGACAATGTGCTATTTATTCTGGTATCATACATGATGTTGACAGTATAATATCCAGTCTGTTGTGATAGATTTCAACATTTATAAAAACAGGGTAAGATATTGAACCTTGTCAATTAAATTACGATATTTTTTATATGCAAGTTGATTTGTGTTACCAAAATTTACTTACACTAATGGGGCATGATGAAAAGTTGTTAAGAATGGTTGTTGTTATATAATTGTAGCTTTTATACATTATAAAAATAAACTTTTACCCATTTCCTATACTTGGTTTGTGTTATTTGTTTATGTGATCATGGCATTCAACACTGTGCAGATAATTTTAATTTTGGGGGCATTGACAAATATTATTAAAATTAGACCTTTCATTTCAACAGTATACATTATATCACTGGCAAACTGTTCATTAAACTTGTAGTTGTGCCTGTTAATTAAATGCAGGTTTAGAAAAGGCACAATAAGAGCTAATTAAAATCAAAAGAAAACCTTGGAATTTGTTTATTTTAAAGTTGGAATTTTAAAGAAATTTTTTTTTACAACGTGGCACTAATACGCTTCCGTAATATATTGATAAGACAGATAAGTGCAGATATAATCTTTTTAGCTCAACTGAGCTGAAAGCTCAAATGAGCAATTCTGATCACATTTTGTCTGTCGTCCATAAACTTTTCCCATTTTCTTTATCTTCTCCAGAACCGCTGGACCAATTTCAACCAAAATTAGCACAATGCATCCTTAAGCAAAGGGGATTCAAAGTTGTGGGGTTGGTTGGGGTTGGAATTTTTACATAGGAATATATAGAGTAAATCTTTTAAAATCTTCTCAGAGGCCAATCAGCCAGGAAATCTGAAACTTATGTGGAAGCATCCTCAGGTAGTATAGATTCAAAGTTGTGAAAATCATGACTCCCAGGGGTAGGGCGGGCCCACAATGGGGGGGGGGGGGGGTCAAATTTTACAAAGGAATATACAGGTATTGAGTAAATCATTAAAAATCTTCTTCTCATGAACCAGTTTGTCAGGAAAGCTGAAACTTATGCTGAAGCATCCTCAGGTAGTGTAGATTCAAAGCTGTGAAAAGCGTTACTCCCGGGGGTAGAGTGGGGCCACAATTGGGGGTCAAATTTTACATAGGAATATATTGAGTACATCTTTAAAAATCTTCTTCTCAGAAACCAATCAGCCAGGAGAGCTAAAACTTTTGTGGAAGCATTCTCAGGTAGTGTAGATGTAGGGTGGGGCAACAATGGGAAGGGGGGGGGGTGTCAAATTTACATAGAAGTATATAGTAAACAGTCTGTTAATATCTTCTTCTCAGAAACTAATGAGCCAGGAAAGCTAAAACTTTTGTGGAAGCATTCTCAGGTTATGTAGATTCAAGTTTTTTCAAATCATGATCCCCGGGGGTAGGATGGGGTCACAACGGGGAGGGGGGGGGCATATTTTAACGTAGGAATATATAATCAAAAATCTTCTAAAAAACCATTTGCCTGGAAAATCTGTAACTTAAGTGATATCAACTTCAGATAGTGTGGATTCAAATTCGTTAAAATCAAAATTTTGTGGAGTAGGGTGGGGCCTCATTGGGGATCTAGTTGTACAGAGGAAAACATTTTGATTATTCACAAAAACTGAAATGTTATCATGTATGGTTTTACTTATATGCAAGCATTTTGACATATTGCTGATTCTTTAAAATTGTTTAGACTTTAGCCTCTGGACGATTTTTGGGCCTCACAAGGGGTTCAGAGTGTGATATGGGTTTATATCCCGTTTAAAAACAATTGTTTAGGATCTTTTTGAGAACTGCAATGCTCAACATGTGATATGACTATAAAATCATCTGGGACTGGATCATAAACACAAAAATATCCGGGGGGATGGACTTTTATTTATACAAGATTTACATGTAATATACCACATTGTCCACACATTTATTATGACTCAATTAAGCTCAGTGTTGCTCAGGTGAGCGATGTGGCCCATGGGCCTCTTGTTAATATTCAAGTTTCTAGATCTTTTAAGGTATTCGATGTATAACGACCACATTTTGTACCTAATAAATGAATGGTCCGATATTCTTAATCATTTTGAAGTTGTAATCAAATACAATAACTCCAACACCTTGAATTTTGCATTGATGTCCATGGGCAACGTATGTTTTAATAAGATAAGATATTGTAAAAAGTAACTTAAAATTTGTAAAACTGTCTTGCAATTGGTTAATACATGCATAAACTTTTTCTTTATTAAAATATGAAATAAAATGAATCATTTACCGCAGATATTTTGTCGAAATTAACATTTTCTTTTTTTTAACATGGGGAAATAACTCTTTAAAAAAATTTAAGGTGCAAAATGACCGGCTTCTTATATGTTGTCAGTCGTATGAATTGGGTTCATTTCACTTTCATTGTTATCTAGCAATTACATATTTAACTAGTTTAAAATGATTCAAAATTGTTCAGTATCCCTTCATTATACATTGAATACCTTAAACACACAAAATAGCGCTAGCAAAATATAATGGTGCATGACGGTCACTTAATATGTGTAAACTGTTTAACATATTTTCCCTTCTACCGATCAATTTTTTTTTAACAGCATGATAAATAAGAATACAAAGTTGTAATGGATCATGTGTTTGTCATCAATTTCCTACAAAAGCTTATATACGGAAAGTATATAATGATGACTTCATAGGTGGATTGATAAAACTTTACATACGTACAATGAAATATTCCAAATGGAAAACTTTGAAAATTAATATTCCGATATTTCTCTTTATAAACGTGTTACTCTCATTCTTCTTATCTAAATGATATGTACCATTTACTAATTTGTGTAGATCTGTAGATCACAGGTGATCACTTTGGAATATTACTGCATTATATTTACATCAACAAAGTAGTATTCCCTCTATTTCTTACGGAAACCTATAGTTAATTCATAGCTCTATAGAAACAGCCAGACTGAAATCTACACGCCCTGTTTATCGATTGGTCGAAATCTGCAGCTGCTGAAACTGATAAGATAGTGGCAGGACAGATATAGACACGCCCTGTTTATCAATTGGTCCAAACCTACAGCGACCTAGAAAAAATCACGGACTGCACGAAATAATCGATGTCAGACTCAAAGTCTGATAGGAGACGATTTGGCTGTTTCTTAGAGCTAACGTACTTGCGTACATTGACAGTAATTTAGTGAATTTTACTTACTTTTCATAATCAATTTATCAATTAGCTTTAAGAAAGATGTTAATATAAACAATAAAATGCTTTCTTTGATGATTCATTCTGGTTATGAAGGTAGCGATCAATGCAGAAAAATTTTTCATAACCCGCTAACGCGGGTTATGTATTTTTTTTCTGCAATGTCGTTACCTTCAAATTCCGAATGAATCACCAAAGACAGCATTATATTTTTTAAATATATGTGCTTTAAAAATTACAGTCTAAAAGGAATTGTGACATACAGAATACATAATATACATTGAGGTCAGAAGCTAGACATAAGTCAAAAGGGTTTTGTTTTAAATTGTGAATTTATAATTTTCGTTGCAATTCCCTCCCCTGTGCTGCACAACTGTATGCCCAAAGCGAATTGGGTCCGTCGTCAATTTCAATTCTTTATTCGCTCAAGACCAGTTCACTGGTATTTGAGGTTCAAAATCAGTATATACAAATGTACACGAATACAGTCAAGGATCATATGTACAGTAGAAGTAATAATGACAAAAAAGGTTAAAATCACAATACAATAGGTTGTTAAAGTTGGTTTCTGGAAGAACAGACTTTGAAAATTTTCTTAATAAATATTGACAAGTTTTTTAGTTTTTCTACATTAAAAGTATTCATGAGCTCGTTAAATTTTATAATATTTGGGTTTTCATAATATCTCTTGGGTAAAAACATTTTTCTGTCGTTTACAAAATGTGTACATTCTAAAATATAATGAAATTCATCCCCAATACTATTAGAATCACACATTGTACATTTTCTTAAATGTTTTTCGATATTATGCCATCTACCTGTTTCAATGGGGAATCGATGATTACATGTTCGTAATTTTGTAAACGTGATCCGTAGATCTGTAGGTAAAATCAACAAGTACTTTTCTAAATTGAAATTTGTTTTAAAAATTCTATAATTAATACATTTTGTTGAGTTATCTACGATACTTCTCCAATCTTGTACATATTGATTTTGTAATATTTCTTTAACTATTGACTTAAGCCAGTTATAACTACATATTGTTTGATTTTCCCATATATGTGACAACCCGCACGAGTTGAGTATATCACGTATACATTTTATCCATGGATGTATAAAAGATCCATTTTATTAACATCTATTAAAATAACAATAGATTACATTAGTGAGTTTACAATCGTGGGCTGTCAAAACTTTTGCCCAGTACATTATCATTTCAATTTTAACAAAGAGTGACAATGGATACCTTCCAGTTTCTCCATACAGCATACAATTTGGAGTACTAGATTTAAGATTAAGAATAAATTTCAAAAATTTTAAATGTACCTTTTCAATAACATCTAAATTTTCGTAACCCCACACTTCGCACGAGTAAAGTAAAATTGGGTTAATGACCTTGTCAAATAGGTCTAACTGACAATTAATTGGTAGGCTAAAATAACGTATTTTTCGTAAAACACCATACAATGCCTTTGACGCTTGTTCTACTAAATGCTTTTTAGCATTATTAAATTTTCCACTTCTTGATAAAACAATACCCAAGTAGCAAAATGATTTTACGTTTTCAATAGTTACTCCTTTATACAAAAATTTACGTTTTGACATTGCACCTTTTGAAAAAATGAGGATCTTTGTTTTGGCTATATTGACATTAAGTTTCCATATACATGTATCACAATAATTTGCAAACACATCTAATGCCTTTTGTAAATCAGGCGCAGATTCAGATATCAAGACAGTGTCATCGGCATAAAAAAGTAGACAGAGTTTCAACATAGCAAATAAATCATCCTGTATTTGAAGAGAAGGACAAGTAAAACCCTCTATCTGGTTTCTTAATAAATAATCTTCCAAATCGTTAATAAAAGGAGAAAATAAAAATGGTGACAATTTTTTTCCTTGTCTTACACCTATGTTACACATAAAAAAATCTGATAAATGTTGACCAATTTTTACCTTTGATTTAATACCCTTGTACATGTTAATAATAAATCTCAAACATTTTCCATCTATCCCACTTTTAAGAACTTTCGTCCATAGTCCATCTCGCCAAACTGTATCAAATGCTTGCTTAAAATCAATGAAAGCACAGAATAGTTTCCTCTTATTGTTTAGTGCATATTTACAAAGAAAATCAATAACAAATATTATATTATCTGATGTACAATAACCCTTTCTAAAACCTGTTTGCGCTTCATTGATTAAGTGTATTTCGTTAGCAAAGGTGTTTAAACGGTCACATATTATACTAGTAAAAAGTTTTCCTAAACAACTGAGTAATGTAATAGGTCTATAATTTTCAGGTTGACTCCTGTCGCCCTTGCCTTTGTAAATTGGCTTAATTATTCCTAATAGCCAATCGTCTGGGGTTAGCGGGTTATGTAAATGCTTTTCTGCAATGTTCGCTACCTTCATAACCCGCACGAATCACCAAAGAAAGCATTTTATTGTTTATATTAACATCTTTCTTTTGACTTATCAGTAATTTTTTTTACGAAAAGTAAGTAAAATTCACTAAATTACTGTTAATGTCCACAAATACTTTAGAAACAGCCAAATCGTCTCCTGTGAGACTTTGAGTCTGACATCGTCATGATTATTTCGCGCAGTCCGTGATATATCTTAGTCGCTGTAGGTTTTGACCAATCGATAAACGGGGCGTGTCAATTTTATTCATGTCAGTTTCTCGTCAGTTTCAGCCGCTGTGTAAGATTTCGACCAATCTATAAATGGAGTCTGGCTGTTTCTATAGAGCTATGAATTGACTATAAGTTTCCGTAAGAAATAGAGGGAATCATACTTGGTAGATGTAAATAATAATTATACTCTGTCCCAAGATATTTTGGATTCACGTTTGGACGATTTTTAATAAAATTACACTTACCTGTGAAAGAAGTGCAATTGAAATAGTTGAAAGGGATATTTTCCAAGATAATTTCATTGACACATTATCATCTTTCACTCGGAAAAATTCACAGGAACGAAAACAGATTCCTTACGGAGATTTATAATGGGGAATGTTTACATCTTTTCTCCATTCGGAATACACTCGGAATACATCGCGCAATATTTCAACGTTATCATCCGGGCTTGCTGCAATGCAAAATCTCCGTAGACATAACATTTTTTAGCACTGTATTAAAACCTGATAAGCTAACAGGGGCGTTTTGACTGAGAAATCTTGGAAATTTTTCATACTTTTGAATGAACATCGTTTGGATCCTGAGGTATTTATAAATATCAAACAATTAAGCCAAACGTGAATCCAAAATATCTTGGGACAGAGTATAGATAATGTCTAGAAAATTGGAGAGATTGTAGATTAATAATTTTGACAGATTTGTATCCTATGAAATTGCGTTGAAATGACAAGGAACGGTCACGCTTAGTCTTTATTTACAAAAATATGGACGAATTTGACGTTAAACATCAACAACGGAAAAAGTTCATTCTCGATTTCATAGAATGTTATACCTTATAATTGAAAAAAGCTTAAGGGGGGTGCGCGGCCATCTTGTACATTTAAGAATATAAGAATGTAAACATTTCTTGAACTGACTTAATTGTTTCTTCCAAAAATGAAACAAAAGATATAAAAGCAATAAATATGAAGTCCTAAATGTCATTTTGTTTGAGAAGTATGCATACAAAAACATGGCAATGCCTTTTTAATCACTCAGAACAGCTGTCGAACTGCGCAGGAACAGATTTATTTTAATCATTTTTAACGATTCAGACCTAATTAACAGATTAAGAGATATTTGAAGTATTTCATTTAAATAGGAGAATTTGAAGGGAAATTAAAAACCTTCTATTTTTCGTGACTACTGCTCCGCGTTCGGCAGTGTCCTCCACGTTCGGAATAGCCGTATGATGGGCTGATTAAAAAAAAATAAACATTAAAAGCAAGTTAAAGTAAATGGCTGAACAAATGAAACGTCTTAAAATCAAAAGATATTTTAACATAATGTGTTTACATGTAATGTACAGTATGTACAAAAGAGCAAACGGGAAATTGTACTAACAATTGCAAGGTTAAGTGCGAACGATGGCGAACAGACTCTGGGCGAACGGACCCAGGCGAACAGGTAGATAGGACGAACAAACCCGATACCTCAGGACGAACAAACCCGATACCTCCTCAACGTGAAACCGAAAGTAACTTAGTTTTAGCTCTTGTCAGCGTTGGAAATGCCAGGACCAAGGTTTGTTAAATTAAAAAAAAAATCATTTTCATGTGCCAAACCATGTTATAAGTTATCAAAAATATCAATGTAAACGCAGGTGATGACAGGGAATTGCAGATATACGTGATTGTTATGTGATAAAATGCAAACAATAGACAGCAAGAGCCTGAAGAGGGTGTGTACATGTACCAACAGTTAATTAATGAGCGTTTGGTACCCTGTTAATATTGCGAAAATTGCTCATTTGGGGAAAATAGTTTAACAAATATGGCTCAACAGCTGTTCAATACAAGTTAACGAAAAAACAAAAACTCAACGGTTTTCTTGGTTTTCACTTGCCTAGGTGAAGCGGAAGCTCTGATCGGAGTAATCTCACAGCGAGATTCGTCGAGACTAAAAAAATTTGACGGACGTCTCTTCCTACAAAATATTTCAGTCTCGTCGAATTTCGCTCGCTGAGATTATGGTCTGGGCAAGTACAAAATTCAAAATTCAGGTTCAAATTCAGGATTATTAGGACGTTAAACTTTTTGCTGATAACTAATTAAGGCCAACAAAAAAACATTGTCCCGATTGGCACGATTAAGTTTGGTACAATGTTTATAAAATCGAATTATGACTGCTTTTGCTCGATTTACCAGACGTATTAAAGCACAAAAATTTAAGTCCTGCATAACTTTCGTACATTCCCTGAAACGTTCTACTTTCCAACTTGAATGGTGTGAATGGTGAGCGTACTCTGAGTGGAATTTGGTGAGCCGACCCTTATGATCAGTGAACTCTTAGCAAACGCAGATCTAGAGTGCAAACAGAGCACAAACGCGAGCGCAAAGTAAACGGTGAAAACAGTAAATGATATGCGAATGCTATGTGACGCAAGATAAACGATTTAATTGGAGTGCCTCGGGAGTTATCCTAGCTTACTTTGTGTTTCGTCAGAAATCAGGAAAAAATAATAAATTAACTAAATGTGTATTTTGTTATCACCTAAACATTATATAAATAGTGCCTGTTTGGGAGCTAGGGTAACAGTTGAAATGTATAACTAATAAAGAGTAGATAAGTATAGTTGCCTGAGATAATTGTGAAACTAAAATGCCTAAGCAGTAAAACTACAATCCATGAAAAAAAGGGAAAAAACATGAATTAAAAATGATGTATTATTGTACATGATTTAGTATGAAATGATGATGGTGGTCTCACATACATGTATATAGGTGATGCCTTGTGAGGTGGGCTCTGTATAATCTTTGAGTGCTTATGTTTGGTATACATGTATGGCCTTAGATTTTTCAAGATCAAGTCAATCCATCTACTTCAGGAGAAATTGTTATCCTACAGTTATTTATCTATTAGAATATTGATGGATCACTATGAATGATAGCGAATCATAAACTATACTTGTAACTAATTGTTTGGTACTGGTAGCATGAATTAATCACAGAACCTGTTTTGCCTATGCTACGTCTTTATTGTTATTGCTTAGGTATCATGATTCTAACATACATGGAAGAAAAAATGTGAATTGCAGATGGAAATGAAATTGTTATTTGAACACTACATATTATTAATTTTTTTTAAATTTCTTTGTTATAACTTATAGATATGATGCTCAGAAATGCATGGGCAAAGTGCTCATTGTGAATAATCAGACCTATTATGCTGAAAAGGAAAAAGACAAAAATCGCCCCATAGATATAGGGAAAGAAGACAAGAAGGTGGAAGAATTGATTAAGACATTGAACGATTTGGGGTTCACAGTTCTTGACGTTGAAAAGAACAAAACCAGAGATCAGATGATTAAATTGTTAAAAGAAGGTAAGTATATACACTGAAATGATTGGTCATATCCGATTACTTTATAAAATATGAATAATTACCAAATACATGACAATGTACTTGTTGCCATACATTGATTTTGATATTTTATTTAAAAAAATAAATACTTTCCCAATCTAAAACTGGCCATTCATTTTTATTTTTTGTGCTGTGCTTATTATTTTTGTTTAATTTTTTCATTTTTATTTAGTTGCTGCTAAAAGCGATTTAAAAGATGATTATTGTTTTATCTGCATTGTCTTGTCTTATGGACAAGATGGCGTAATTACTTGTTATGATGAGACTCATTCACCCAAAAATCCAACAGCAGGTATGCAACTACCTGTCTCTGAACTTCAAGAATGTCTGAAGGGAGACAAATGTAAAGGTCTTCTCTTGAAACCCAAGATATTCATGTTACAGGTACATGTATATAAAATGTTTAATGTTAATTATCTCAAATAATCCCAAAATCTGCATTCATAATGTACTGTAGAAGTAGAAAAAAACATAAAGCCATTGTGTATATTTTCATCTTTAGTGAATTTGAAATTAAAATCATTATGAAATGCACTAATAATTAATCTATGAATATATAACCTTAAAATATTTTTAAATGATGTTACAATACCAGATCTAGGAGCTTTTGAAGATTGAATTTGAAAGACTTGTGTATAAATATATTGTAAATTCCGAATTTTAAAAACATGAGATATTAATATCTGCCTAGAATTACCCTGGCGGATTCTAAAATCTTGCATTTATTTTACTGACAGATGTGTATTATAAAAAAGTTAAAAAAAAATTGTTTCTTGCAAATTGATCATGAATTTCTTAGGATTGGAAAGTTTGGTTCTTGCAATTTGATATCCTCACAATTTGATACAAAATTGCAGAATTTGCAGAATTCAGTACTCACATAAAATAAAGAAATACTGTACATTGTTTAAAAAATTTTGCAGTTGGAAGAAGCTCTACGTGACTCAAAGGATGGTATTGAAACAGGAGCACAAGCACCCAAGCCAGTGAAAATCCCAAGAGAAGCAGATTTTCTGACATATACATGTGAAAGAGAAAGAGGTAATCTTCAGAAAATCAGCAGTACTTATACAACTACAAGGATAAATGACTTCATACTGCATGGTCATAGATTGATTTTTTCACAAGCAGTATATGAACTCAATCAGATTTAACAGTAGATACTTAAATAGTGGATGTAAATCAATAAAGTCATTTGGCCAATTAATTGTTAAACCATGTTTAAAAATATATAGTTATATAAAAATAATCTTTGTATACATTGTAATATCAAGCAATCAACATCTGGGGCTCGTAACATAAAGCATCCTAAGACTTAAGTTGGCCAGGTCATAAGTAGGACTTTGGTGGAATCTTAGGACCCACATAGGTCCTGCTTAAGTATTTTTTATACAGTAACATAAAGAAAACTTAGCAATGTCTTAGCTAAATCATGCTAATGATGAAAAGTAAAAACCGAATTTTTCATTTCTTTGGGTCAAATTTGAATGCATTGGTAATAAAATCATTGTCAAAGGTTAATAGCTTGTTTACTGTAGATTCCCTATTTTATGTGAGTACTTAATTCCGCTATTAAACGGTTTTCCATTAAACCACGAGAACATAAAAATCGCATATTCCGAAATTTTATCATAGTTTCATGTAGTTTACAAATGTCCGCAAAAAAAGCTGAGATTTTAAAAGTCACCAGACGTACTTCTTGCAATTTAACGCGGATATTAATATTCCTCGTGTTTGATTAGGAATTTACAGTATTCTTGATATCATTGATATTAGGTGACGGAAGATGTAAATGTACAGAAAATTCCAAGTGACATGAGTATACATACTGGGTACATATGTACCTAAATTTTATAATCAGCTCAAAGCGATGGAGCTTCGGCAATGTATTCAGTCTATTTGTTGTTACTTCTTTGTTTTGATGAGTCGTTCTCGAAAACTGCCTGTGGCGTGATATCACAAAGCCGTTAGAACATGATAGAATAATATACTCAGTAGTGCAGGGATTTTTTTTACATCTTTTGTTCTACATCTTTAACCTCACCAATAAGACAATTCACATACTCTGAGTATAATTTGTTCATTAAGTCGATATACATTGTAATGAAATGAGGCAGTTGTCGTCTTTAAAATCACTAAGGGATTTTCTGTCCTTAAATGTCGTTTATTTTTTAATTTCTCAAGTTTCGCGAGTTTACATATATATTTACTTCTTGTAAACTGACCATTATTTGTTTACAACTTATTCAGCAGCCCAGTTGCATACTATATGGAAAATGTTACAGCTAGTTACTACCACTGTTAGAATTTAATTTAAAATTTAAATTCAATTAAATCAAAACTTTTATGTGGGTGAATATTAAGATTCTAAGTTTTGGGTAAATTGTCTTAGGTAAGCACTCTCAAAGTGTTCTTCTAATTTCGGGCTTAATTAAGTCTAAGAAGGTACATAAGTCATACTTAAGCACTGTCTTAGACTTAAGTACCCTTTATGTTACACGCCTCTAACTTATAATTACAATGTATTAGACATTACAATCTCAGTAAAGAAAAAAAAACAGTTTCACACAATTAAAGCCATTAAAATTATATTAGTTAATTAGTTTGTAATATATTTAAAAGCTATCACAACCTGGGAAAAAGGATTGAAACAATATGTCCAGGAACCTAAACAACCCTTAGAGATCCAAAAACTCCTGACACGGATGAACCGTCTATATTGTGAATATTACAGCACACAAGGAATGACAGTCGATACACCTTGCGTGACCTCGCTTCTTACCAGAGAAGCTTATTTGAAGATAGAGGAGCCAAGCCCAAAATAACATATAGTTTGTTGTCTCTAAGATACATGAACCATCAACCATTATGTATATGTGTGTTATAAATTACTCAAGAAATGATTAAATCATTTGCAGCATTGTAATGATGATGTAATATTACATTTGCAATAAGCTTGAATAACTTTAATAAAACATATACACATATATGATTTAGATTACATGTTTATAAAAAAAGCTCACATTTGTTTAATTGTTATTCAATTGTTGATATGATAAAAATGTGAATACCAGCTATTTAGAACTTGGATTTTGAGAAAACGCAATCATATTACTTGATCGATATATACATATGCATCAATGAATTTTACAAACTGATTTCTAATATATATATATTCCAATAATATATGTGAAATGTATTTCATTATTTTTTTAATACAGTTGTTGGTTTTTTGTGTTTAAGCAACATTTATAGTGATTGGTTGATCATATCCAAACAAGTTTCAATAATGTCATATGTATAAAAAAAATTAAGAGATTGCATGCATGAATAATTCAGAAAATGATTTCTCGATCTCCCTTTTTGGTTTCTGTATTTAATCAATTGACTGGTCTTTGTTTCATACAAGCTCAATTAGACTACCAATCAGCCTTGTACCCTCATCGGAGGGGGATGGTGCATGCAAGATATTATGATCCTCTTGGTTGTTTTCCTTTTTCCTGATTTTTTAAAATTTAATTCTATTGTAACAGTTTGTCTCATTACATATGTTCATTATATGAATGTATATCTATTATATTAGCCTATTGCCTTACTTGTACTTTTCTGTAATTTAGATTTAGAATGTTGCTTACTATCAAAGTAATTGTGTCAATATAATGTAATTGAGTTTTGATGCCTTTTCTTTTTGTATTAACATTTGGTGTTTTGTTGATGAAATATTCATAGGCTTTAATGACATCAATTGATGATTGTTGTTTAGTTTTATGGACTTTATACATGTACTTGTAATCCCTGGTCTCTTGCTGAAGTAAGATAACATTTCCTGGTATATTTTTATCTAGCTACAAGTGCTATGTATTATTAACGCTATAATATCTGTGCTTGATCATGAAGTCATTAAGTTTCGTCTGATCATCAAATTTGTCTCAAGCAATAATGTTTTTTCAGAAGAATTTTTTTTATGAAAAGTGTTTTTGTCCTTAAGAGTTTTATGTTTCTATTGGTCCGGATTTTTCACAATCTAACCTGTGCTCAATCATCAAACGGTGATCTCTTATAAATCTCTATGCAAAAATAATTTTTATAACCAGTGTGAGAACCTTGAACCACTGATTGCTCAAGAAGCAGCATGAATTACTATTGTCTGATAATATACTACATGTATTTATTCTAGTATCATTCATGATGTTAACTGTATAATATCTAGTCTGTTGTTATAGATTTCAAAATTTATAAAATCAGGGTAATATATTGGACCTTGTCAATTACGATAATTTTATATGCAACTTGATATATGTTGCCCAAAACATTCTAACATTCATTGGGCATGATAAAAAGTCAATAACAACGAATATGTGTTCGAACCATTTGTATATGTATATGCAATAAAATATGTTCAAACTGTTATATATTTGTAGCTTTTATGCATTAAAAAACTAACAATTTCCAATTTCCTATGTTTTGCTTATGTTATTAGTATCAAAAAAGATAAAAAACACCTAAAAGCAATGTTTGAGTGTACGTTAAATCCAAGATTGTGCAGGTTATTTGATTTCTTGGTGGCATTTATTGCATATTTCATAACAAAAACCCATTTTATTAACTGTTCCTTACATTTATATATAATTTTTTTGTGCATTATTTATTTGAAGTGAAAATTTGATATTATCCTTTGTGTTAGAAAATGGAGGAGCCAGTGCACATTTGACCTTCGACACTTCTCCATATTTGGTCGTTTCATGCAGTTACGTGAAGCTTACTGATTTTAGTCGGATTTTAAACGTGAATGCATATCCTATTGCAGTTATTGCAGGAGTGAATGCAATTGAAATATAAAAAAATACTTAATGGCTGTAAATAAATCTGCATAGGCATTTAACACATAAATTCAAAAAAGGGCTTTGGATTAAAAAATGAGTTTGAAATTCGGAACCAGCAGATACATGTAATAACCATTGCAGATAAAATCTTTTTATTATTAAATTTTTTTGGTAGATCTTTTCTTTTTTTACGTACAAAATCGCTAGCAAAATATTATAGTACATGACGGTTACTTACTGTGAGTAAACTGTTTAACATATTTTCTCTGCTACGGAACAAATATTATTTTTGTTAGCAGCATAATAAATAAGAATATAAAGTTGTAATGTATTATTTATGGACACCATATAGACAAAATCTTATGCAGGAAAAGAAAAAACTGGACCTAGATTTGTTGTTCATTGGTCTTGAGAAATAAGCTCCTACTTAGTAATTTAATTCTACGATAGACACTGTAATGACACTAAAGGGACTTGGACGCGATTTGACTTAAAATATTTCAATTTTTATTCCATTTTCAATGTTTATACTGATAAATATAGAAGTTTATAATGCTATGTCAAAATTTGATATGTCAAAATTTGAAAGTCAAATATCAAGTTTTAAGCAAGATATACAGAGTTCATAATTTTTTTTTTGTAAACAAACTCGAATATTGTCATTTTTTACATATGTGTTGTATTGGTTTAAGTTTCAATCAAATGTATCTTTCTTTTGTTGATAATAGTATTTATGAAGATACTGAATTAGTTTAAATTGCTTTTACTTGTCACTTTGTCAAAGAAATGGTAATTCTCTACATTAATTTTTTTGTAAACTACTGTAAGACTCGAGCTTTGTTTACATAAAAATCAATTCTTACCTCTGAATCTCGCTTGAACTTGACTTTAACATTTAATATTTTGGTCACTAATTTAAAATGCACCCGTAAACCATTTTATACATAAAAAATAAAAATAAAATTTTTGATCTTAAATCGTGTCCAAGTCCCTTTAAAACCTGTTTCGAACCAAACTTCAGCAAAAATTGGACGGATTTATGAAATTCGATACACATACATTTCAGCCAACTGTCAGGTGCCAACTGTATACTGTCACTGCTTACAGCCTACCGTTAACTACTTACTGTCATGTATTTGTATGATAGATTCTTCTCGCGTGCAAAGATGGCCAAAAACATGTAAAAGATGTCGTGTTAAAACATATATGTATTTAATTTGATTTGAACACATTTTATTGTATCTCTCAAAGTTTACTGTGTTAGAGAACATTAAAAAAAATTTTAATAAAAAAATTGCCATATCATCAAATTTGAATTCGGAGTATATGAAAGTGCATAAATATGTGTCATCAGTTTCATTCAAAATCCTACGCCATGAAAAGTAAAGTGATTACATTCTGGGTGGATTAATCAAACTTTACAAGTATTAGAGTATGTTTCACTTTCTTCACTTTCTTTACAATGAAATGTTCCAATATTAATGCCCGTAAACAAATTAATCTCCTATGTTCATAATTAAATGTTTAATCTGAATGATTGTGCGCGTGCTTTTAAAATTGTAGTTTGAAAGAAATTGTGTCAAACATAGTCATAACATTGAAGTCAGAAGGTAGAGTATACACAAATCACAAGGTTTGTTTTAAATTGTGAATTCATAATAATCGTTGCAATTAACTCCCCTGCATTGCGCAACTCTATGCGCAAAGCAAATTGGGTCCATCGTCCGAAATCACGCTCATCTCCATGTTAACCTGAAGACAATAGAGGTTAGCTTGTGCTTCAGTTAGTCATTTCAGTTTTGATGGGAAGGGAGAAACGTTGATCGGAAAAGACGGGTCAGATTCAGGAAGAAAACCAGTAGAATCGAGACTGGCAAGGGTTATTCAATTGAATACTAGTATATTAACAATTATATGAAGTTTTATGTGGGGACAAAACAGTTATCAAAAGATCTCGATCATTAAAAAATCCTTCACGAAACATTCGGTCTCTCATAAATTGCAATACAATACATGTATGTTGTTGACCTTTTCTTTGAAAACATTAAAAGATAACTTTACTCAATCATAAATACCTTTGTGCTCAAATTACGTTCATCTAATAATATGAAAAATGTCCACGGACCTTATTCACAAAGCCCCCGTAAATTCCGCAGTCTAGCTGAGTTTACGGGAGGCTTGCGCAAACTTTACGGAAAGATTACGGGTGGTTTACGGCTTATTCACGAAGTTCCCGCAAACAATGCGAAAACGGAAAATTTGCGCACAACCTGCATTAGAAGATTGTGAAAAGCCTTTCATTTTTTTTTAAATCTTAACGTAGCTCGCGGGTTTGCTGACGTCACAATAGGAATCGACGTTAAGAGTTGACCGTAAACTCATAATTTTTTTTTAAAACGACAAATGAGATATTTAGAAGTATAAAAAAAATATTTTAAAAAGCTTATATGCGGTTTATGACTGTTTATACAAAGATTTATAATATCAAGTGCTGAAAATTTAAAGATGTCACATAAATTGTCATATTTTGTTCTATAAAGATAAAGAATGAGTGTGCGCAAGAACTCTTCCATTTAAAATCATGTTTTAGAATAGAATGTATTCATTAACTTCGCTTTTTTTTTTTTACAATTATAACTTCCGTAGTCGGTACTACCGATTAAATTCTTAAATATCTTTTGGCTTGAGATAACTGTTTTAATTCGATTACTTACTTATAATGTCAGTAGTTGCCTGGCATTTTATTTTTGCATTGATTGACTCAGAGTTTCATAAAAACAAATTAAAAATAGTAATTTTCTGTATCTTTACAGCCTTACATTAATTGTATTTGATAACATTCACAATAATGTCTAATAAGCATTTACATGTTCTAAAATGTGTTAAACAGCTAGTCTTGTCAATAAATGCATTTCAATTTTGGTGTTCTAAGAAGTAAGGAAATGATGACGTCAGGCTAAGGTCGTAATGAAAATATAAGGTTTTGAGAAATCTTTTAAATCTTTAAAGTTTTTTTGCCCAAAATTGGCCAAGAACACATACTTATATTTTTCTATGAATTGATTCATAATTATCTCCTCTGTTTTTGTGTTGAGTATGATTAATTTCGTCTGAATCGTTTAAAAGTTTAGAGCATAGTTTTGTACATATGTAATGCGTTTCTCGGTTAAAATGTGCATTTTACTATATATTTCATTGAAATGGCGTTGCTTGATTTTATTAATGACACTGTATTTGAAACACGATAACATTATTACCGCGCAGACGAATCTTAAATGAATTTTAGAAATAAAACTATAAAACCTATGGATCACGTGGACAAATTTTCAAGGTATGTTTTCTCACAAGCAGGTAAACCCGCGAGCTACCTTAATTGCTTAATATGTTGGGTTATTCATTAAAGCATTCACGTGTGTGTGACCCATGAGAGATAAAGTAATGGAGGTATCGATCCTAGAAATATTAAATGGTCAGTGCCTTTTTACATAAATTATATAGCAAATTACATGTAATATTTTGTCATAGTTTCATGAATAATTAATGGTCCTTGTGAAAATATCTACATCTGCTTTGATGGAATTAAAATTCTGTATTTTTGGTACATGTCAATAAATTGTACCATTTTTTTTAAATTCAAAGTTTTCTATATTTTAGTTCGTTTCATATTTTTCGTTGCAATGGTCTTTTATCATTATGTCCTTTAAATTGTATATTTTTAAATGACAGTTACAACGCACCAATCTGATTAAAATCAGATCCTTTGATCCGCTCCCGAAGATTGCTACACTAGGCACTACCTTGTGTAGCGATCTTCGTGAGCGGATAAAAGGATCTGATTTTAATCAGATTGATAACGCACAAACCGCTGCTTGTGTATATATTCCTAATTATTTGCTCAATGGTATTTGAGCGTTACAAATGATGAAATATGACGATTTTATACAGGTTGGTCTATCTCAGTGAAATAAGATGCATTTTGTACAATTTGTCAGTGATGAGTATGATGTAAACAACTTTTATATTGCATTTACTGATATGACTGGGAAGTATCCCCCGACAGCACGTACATGTATATGTAGCTTCGGGCCTGCCCCCCCCCCCCTCCACCCGCCAACCCGCCAACCCACCACTTGTTCTTACAGCAAACATTTTTCCTAAATTTACAAGTTTTCATGTTTAAACCCTTTACTTTCAAGCATTAGGCATATAGCATCAGGAAGGGGGCAGCCCCCCCCCCCCCCCCCCCACTTTTTCTCGTAGCAAACATGAATTTTTCTTAAATTTACACATTTTCTGTAGAACCAAAGGAATTGAAATGAAAATAAGGAAATATTGAATATCAATAGAGTGATATCGAAAATGGCAGTTACAGGTACACTGACCACTACTACCCCCCCCCCCCATCCCCACCCCCCGGATTTCAGGATTTGGGGACAATTTTATTATTTTTAATAGGTAAGAATTTTTTTGAGTTAAAGGTATACTACGCGCCCCCCCCCCCCCCTCTCACGGAATAGGAATTTCACGATTTTGGGTGGGAATTAGCCTTACACAATAAAATGCTCTCTTTAGTGATTCATTCGGGATATGAAGGTAGCGACATTGCAGAAAAATGTAAATGTTTTTCTATTTTTCTGCAATTATCGCTACCTTCATAACCCGCATGAATCACCGGAGACAGCATTTTATTGTTTATATTAACACTTTTCTTTTGACTTATTAATAAATTTATTACGAAAAGTAGGTAAAATTCACTAATTACTGTTAATGTACATAAGTACGTTACCTAAAAGAAAACACCCTTATCGTCTCATGTGAGACTTTGAGTTTGACATCAGGGCGCGTCAATTTCATTCATGTCAGTTTCTCGTCAGTTTCAGCCGCTGTAAGATTTCGAGCAATTAATAAATGGAGTCTGGCTGTTAGTATAAAGCTCTAAATTAACTATAAGTTTCCGTAAGAAATAGAAGGAATCATACTTGGTAGATGTAAATAATAATTAGATGATGTCTAGAAAATTGGAGACATTGTAGGTTAATAATTTTGACAGATTTGTATCCTATTAAATTGCGTTGAAATGACAAGGAACGGTAACGCTTAATTTTTTATTTACAAAAATATGGACGAATTTTATGTTAAACATCAACAGCGGAAAGAGTTCAATCTCGATTTCATAGAATTTTATACCAATTAAAAAAACCTTAAGGGGGGTGTGCGGCCATCTTGTACATTTGAGAATAAGAATGTAAACATTTCTTGAACTTACTTGTTTCTGCCAAAATTGAAACAAAAGATATTAAAGCAATAAATATGAAGTCCTAACTGTCATTTTGTTTGAAAGGTATGGATACAAGAACAGGACAATGCCTTTTTAATCACTCAGAACAGCTGTCGAACTGCGCAGGTACATATTTATTTTGATCGTTCTTTATGATTTAGACCTAAGAAATATTTGAAGTAAATATTTAAAAATTGTAAAGTTTGAAGGAAAATTAAAGACCTTCTATTTTTCGTAGCAATTGACTGCTGCTCCGCGTTCGGCAGTGTCCTCTGCGTTCGGAATAACCGTATGATGGGGCTTATTAATTAAACGTCTTTAAAAATAAACATTAAAAGCAGTGTCATATTAAGTTAAAGTAAATGGCTGAACAAATGAAACGACTTAAAATCAAAAGATATTTTAACATAATGTGTTTACATGTACTGTACAGTATGTACAATAGAGCAAAAGGGAAATTGTACTAACAATTGCAAGGTTAAGTGCGAACGATGGCGAACAGACTCTGGGCGAACGGACCTAGGCGAACAGGTAGATAGGGCGAACGAACCCTATACCTCCGCAACGTCAGAGACATAAATAACTTGTATGTCTCTGGCAACGTGAAACCAAAAATAACAAAATTACTGTTTTCTTAGTTTTAGCTCTTGTCAGCCTTGGAAATGCCAGGAACAAGGTTTGTTCAATTAAAAAAATATCATTTTTATGTGCCAAACCATGTTATAAGTTGTCAACATGATCAATGTAAACGCAGGTGATGACAGGGAATTTCAGATATACAGTCGTAGCAGTATGCGGTTTCGTCGTGCATGCGACTCTTATTATCGGAATTCCAAATGTTTTTATCTTTTGTTTGAAACATGTTTCTTTGGCCTTCTAAACTGTAGTATCAAACTTCCCAAAATATAAAGGATGAATTACGGAGATAGTAATTTCAACACCCCCTCCATTTTCCTAGTTTCGAATACGTTTTCCAGTATCGAACCAAGCGCCCTCTATCACTCCCGACCGAATATTTTGGGGCGGATTAATTTAAAAAATGCACTAGAGGGACATTTCAATAAACTTATTGATGAAGAAGAAAAAATAATTGCGGTAATATGTTATTTAAACAAATAATATGATCGTTATTTTTATCGTACCGTTTTCCCGTCAAATTGAAACTGGACTTGAACAATTTTCATTTTGCGTTACTTTATGAAATTGAATTTTCGTGAAAACACTTTATAATAGTAATTAATGATAAGTAGTTGCCATTTGCCTTTGTTTAACCCGTAGGAAAACTACACGTGGTTCTATCTGAAGTCGTAATTTCATTCAAAGCTCAATTATTATTTGATATGATGCGTAATCTCATTAAATGGATTACAATTACTAATTATCCACTAAAAAGGGTTAAATAACAAACTTATTTTCATAGTTAAGTTTAATTGTTTTCACACTTTTGTTTTTCTGCCTTGCAATTCCGACAGTACATATATCTGGGTCACCTTTTTAATTTGTAAATAATACGGTAAATAATCGTGCAAATGTCAAACAACTTCACACACTGATAGAATATTTATTTCTGTATTATAATTACCTAGCTTGGACTTTTTAAAACGTCTAAAAATTCGATACTGTCAAATATTCGTTACCGGTAAAACGACTGTACATGATTATCATGTGATAAAATGCCAACAATAACGTTAGACAGAGGATGTGTAGCAGCAGTTAATTAATGAGCGTTTGGTACAGGGTTCTGTACCCTGTCAATATTGCGAAAATTGATCATTTGGGAAAAATAGTTTAACAAATATGGCTCAATACAAGTTAAGAAAAAACAAAAATTCTACACAGTTTTCATTTGCATATGTGAAGCGGAAGCTCAGGTCTGAGTTATCTCACAGCGAGATTCGTCGAGATTGAAATATTTTGACGGAAGAGACGTCCGTCAAAATTTTTTAGCCTCGAGACTCCGATTCGTCGATCGAGACTGAAAATATTTCAGTCTCGATCGACGAATCTCGCTGAGATTAAGGTCTGTACAATTACAAAGTTTTAAAATTCAGGTTCAAATTCAGGATTATTAGGATGTTTTTTGCTGATAACTAATTAAGGCCAACAAAAAAACATTGTCCCGATTGGCACCGTTTTACTTTCCAACTTGAATGGTGTGTGAACGGTGGGCGCACACTGAGTGAACGGTGAGCGCATGCTAAACGGAATTTGGTGAGCGCTTATGATCGGTGAACTGTGAGCAAACGCAGATCTAGAGCGCAAACAGAGCACAAACGCGAGTGCAAAGTGAACGGTGAATGATATGCGAATGCCTTGTGAACGCAAGATAAACGATTTAATTGGAGTGCATCGGGAGTTATCCTTACTTTGTGTCTCGTCAGTAATCAGGAAAAAATCATAAATTAACTATATGTATATTTTGTTATGAGCTTAAATATAATATTATATAATTGAACCATAAGTGAACGCTAAATGTGAACAGTGAACTGTGAATGCAAGGTGAACACTTTATGAACGCCTGGCGAGCGCTTTAATTACTGTGGTTTCATCAATATTCGTTGAATACCAATTTTCGTGGATTTCGTTGTTAAGTTGATCCACGAAATTAAGTGTTCATTGAAATGCAATTTCCATTAACATTTTGTATTGATAGGGTCACTGGCCACGAATTTTCGTAACCTCGAAACTATTATATATCCACGAAAATTGATACCCTTGAATTCTAAAGAAACCCCAGTATGAACGGTGAGTACGTGTGAACGGAGCGGAGCTGAGAGCGCAAGTGAATTCGAACGCATGGTGAGCGGTGAATGCCCCAAAACATGGGAAAGTAGTACGTTTCAGGGACTATAGTTAAATTAGATGATATTCATTGATATGACATGATGATGGTAATGCATAGTTTCTTTTATCATATTATGTTATAAATGATAACATTGATTTTTTTTTCTTGATTTTCTTTTTTTTTTCATTGTGAACAGAGGTTGCACTGTACACAGTTTATAAATTATTTTATGATATACTCACTCTTTCATTTCTCACATACTCACTTTTTCATACCATATTGTAATTCTCATAGTAATACATGTAATAACTAATAAAGAGTAGGGTAGTTGCGTGAGATAATTGTGAAACTGAATGCCTAAGCAGTAAAATTACAATCCATGAAAAAAGGGAAAAAAGATATGAATTACAAAAATGATGTATTATTGTACACATGACACACTGATTTAGTATGAAATGATGATGGTGGTCTCACATACATGTATATAGGTGATGCCTTGTGAGGTGGGCTCTGTATAATCTTTGAGTGCCTATGTTTGGTATACATGTATGGCCTTAGATTTTTCAAGATCAAGTCAATCCATCTACTTTAGCAGAAATTGTTATCCTACAGTTATTTATCTATAAGAATATTGATGGATCACTATAAATGATTAGAATCATAAACCATACTTGTAACTAATTGTTTGGTACTGGTAGCGTGAATTAATCACAGAACCTGTTTTGCTATGTTAGCATGCTACAGGTCTTTATTGTTATTGCTTGGGTATCATGATTCTAACTTACATGGAAGAAAAAATGTAAATTGCAGATGGAAATGAAATTGTTATTTGAACACTACATATTTTAATTTTCTTTGTTATAGATATGATGCTCAGAAATGCATGGGCAAAGTGCTCATTGTGAATAATCAGACCTATTATGCTGAGAAGGGGGAAGAAAAAAATCGCCCCATAGATATAGGGAAAGAAGACAAGAAGGTGGAAGAATTGATTAAGACATTGAACGATTTGGGGTTCACAGTTCTTGGCAATAAAGAACAAAAGGACAAAACCAAAGAAGAGTTTATTGAGTTGTTAAAGAATGGTTAGTATACATTGAAATAATTGGGCACTTCCAGTTCTTTTAAAGAATATAATTAAAACATACATGACAATGTACCTGTTGCCATACATTGATTTTGATATTTTATTTAAAAAAAAGATACTTTCCCAATCTAAAACTCATTTTTATTTTTTGTGACGTGCTTATTATTTTTGTTTAATTTTTTCATTTTTATTTAGTTGCTGCTAAAAGCGATTTAAAAGATGATTATTGTTTTATCTGCATTGTCTTGTCTTATGGACAAGATGGCGTAATTACTTGTTATGATGCGACTCAATCACCCAAAAATCCAACAGCAGGTATGCAACTACCTGTATCAGAACTTCAAGAATGTCTGAAGGGAGACAAATGTAGAGATCTTCTCCTGAAACCCAAAATATTCATGTTACAGGTACATGTATATATAATGTTTAATGTTAATTATCTCAAATAATCCCAAAATCTGCATTCATCAAGTACTTTAGAAGTAGAAAACATAAAGCCATTGTGTATATTTTCATCCTAAGTGTATTTTAAATAAAAATCATTATGAAATGCATTAATAATTAATCTATGAATATAACCTTAAAATATTTTTAAATGATATGATTAAACAATACCAGATCTAAGAGCTTTTTAAGATTGAATTTGAAGGACTTGTGTATAAATATATTGTAAATACCTAATTTTAAAAACATGAGAAAGTAATATCTGCATGGAATTACCCTGGTGGATTCTAAATTTATTTTACTGACAGATATGTATTATATAAAAGTTAAAAAAAAATGTTACTTGCAAATTTATTTTCTTAGGATTGGAAAGTTTGGTTCTTGCAATTTGATAACCTCCCAATTTGATACAAAACTGTGGAATCGCAGAATGCAGTACTCACATAAAATAAATAAATACTTTGCATTGCTTAAAAAAAATTGCAGTTGGAACGAGCTTCAGGTGACTATATTGAAAGTCCTGCAACAGGAACACAAGCACATAAGCCAGTGAAAATCCCAAGAGAAGCAGATTTTCTGACATACACATGTGAAAGAGAAAGAGGTAATTTTCACAAAATCAGTAGTACTTATACAAGGATAAATGATTTCATACTGCATGGTCATAGATTGTGTTTTTTCACAAGCAGTATATGAACACAATCAGATTTAACAGTAGATACTTAAATAGTGGATGTAAATCAATAAAATCATTTAGTCAATTATTAAACCATGTTTAAAAATATATAGCTATAAAAATAATCTTTGTATACATTGTAATGTCATGTAATCAACATCCTGGGCTCGTAACATAAGGCATGCTAAGATTTTGACTTATGTAGGGTCATAAGTAGGACTTGGGCGGAATCTTCGGACCCACATATGTCCTGCTTAAGTATGTTTCATACAGTAACATAAAGCAAACTTAGCAATGTCTTAGCTAAGTCATGTTAATGTTATAAAGTAAAAACCGAAATTTCATTTTTTGGGGTCGAATTTGAATGCATTGGTAATAAAATCATTGTCAAAGGTTAATAGCTTGTTTACTGTAGATTCCCTATTTTATGTGAGTACTTAATTCCGCTATTGTTTTCCATTAAAGGGACATGGTCACGATTTTGGTCAAAAATTATTTTTTTGATTTTGATGTTTACCATACTTCAGTAAGGCATTTCTTATAGTCAATCAAAATTTGAGTGTCATTCGTTGAGTTATAAGCGAGTTACATAGCTTAAAATTCTTTGCTATGTAAACAAAGCGTTTGTTTACATTCTGAATGTTGAAGTGAAAATTCCAGTTTTAGACCAAAAATGAATGTGTCAAACGTTAGGAATCTTTATCTATGATTAAAGTAAATAAAAAGATTGACAAGTCAGCTTTAAAAATATTTCTAACTTGTATATTGAACCTATGTAAACAAATACAGGACACGAGCCTTGTTTACATGACAAAGAATTGTGAACTCTGTATCTTTCGTATAACTCTATGAATGACTCTCAATTTCATTTGATCATAAAGAGCGCATTTTTAAAGCATTGTAGATATTAAAATCAGAAAATTCGAATTCGGCCAAAAACGTGACCATGCCCCTTTAAACCACGAGAACATAAAAATAGCGAATGCCGAAATTTTATCATAGTTTCATGTGTTTTACAAATGTTCGAAAAATAAAAAGCGAGATTTTAAAATTCGCGAGACATACTCCTTACAATTTAATGTGGATATTAATTCCTCGTGTTTAATTAGGAATTTACAGTATTCTTGATATCATTGATATTAGTTGGCGGAAGATGTAAATGTACAGACAGAAAATTCAAGGTGGCATGAGTATACATACCGGGTACATATGTACCTAAATTTTATAATTAGCTGAATTAGCTGAAAGCGATGGATCGTAGGCATTGTATTCAGTCTATTTGTTGTTACTTCTTTGTTTTGACGAGTTGTTAGAACTTGATAGAAAAATTTACTCAGTAGTGCAAGGATTTCCTTTTTTCTTCATCTTACCTTACCAATAAGACAATTCACATATTCTGAGTATAATTTCTTCATTAAGTCGATATACATTGTAATGAAATGGGGCAATTGTCGTCTTTAAAATCACTAAGGGTTTTTCTGTCCTCAAACGTCGTTTATTTTTAATTTCTCAAGTTTCTCGAGTTTACATATATAGTTACTTCTTGTAAACTGACCATTATGTGTTTAAAACCTATTCAGTAGCCCAGTTGCATACTATATGGAAAATGTGACAGCTCGTTACTACCACTGTTAAAATTTAATTTTAATTAAACCAAAACTTTTATGTGGGTGAATAGTAAGATTCTAAGTTTTGGGTAAATTGTCTTAGCTAAGCAGTCTTAAAGTGATCTTCTTATTACGGACTTAATTAAGTCTAAGAATGTACTTAAGTCATACTTAACACTGTCTTAGACTTAAGTACCCTTTATGTTACGAGCCTCTGAATTGTAATAACAATGTATTAGACATTACAATCTCGGTAAAGAAAAAAAAAACATTTTCACACAATTAAAGCCATTGAAATTATATCAGTTAATTTGTTTGTAATATATTTAAAAGCTATCACAACCTGGAATGAAGGATTGAAAGAATATGTCAAGAAACCTAAACAACCCTTAGAGATCCAAAAACTGCTCACACGGATGAACCGTCTATATTGTGAATATTACAGTGAGGAAGAAAAAATGACAGTGGATGCACCTTGCGTGACCTCTCTTCTTACCAGAGAAGCTTATCTGAAGATAGAGGAGCCAAGCCCAAAGTAACATAGTTTGTTGTCCCTACTATACATGAACCATCAACCATTTTGTAAATGTGTGTTATAAATTACCCAAGAAATGATTAAATCATTGGCAGCATTGTAATGATGATGTTATATTGCAGTTGCAATGAGCTTGAATAACTTTAACAAAACATATACACATATATAATTTAGATTACGTGTTTATCAAAAAAAGCTCACATTCATTAAATTGTTATTCAATTGTTGATATGATAAAAATGTGAATACCAGCTATTTAGAACTTGGATGTTGAGAAAACAATCATATGTATATATGCATTAGTGAATTTTACAAGGTGATTTCAAATGTATATAGTCCAATGACATATGTGAAATGTATTTCATTATTTTTTAAATACAGTTGTGGGTTTTTTTTGTTTAAGCAACATTTATAGTGATTGGTTGATCATATTCAAACAAGTTTCAAGAATGTCACATGAATTAAAATTAAGAGATTGCATGCATGAATAATTCAGAAAATGATTTTTTGATCTCCCTTTTGGGTCTTTGTATTTACCCAATTGACTGGTCTTAGTTTCATACAAGCTCAATTAGACTACCAATCAGCCTTGCACCCTGATAGGAGGGGGTGGTGCATGCAAGATATTATGATACTCTTGGTTGTTTTCCTTTTTCCTGATTTTTTAAAATCTAGTTCTATTGTAACAATTTGTCTCATTACATATGTATATTATTATATCTATCTATCTATCTATCTATCTATCTATCTATCTATCTATCTATCTATCTATCTATCTATCTATCTATCTATCTATCTATCTATCTATCTTAGTCTATTGCCTTTCTTGTGCTTTTCTGTAAATTAGATTTACAATGTTGCTTACTATCAAAGTAGTCGAGTTAATATAATGTAATTGAGTTTTGATGCGCTTTCTTTCTAATTAACGTTTGTTAATTTGCTGACGAAATATTCATAGGCTTTAATGACATCAATTTATGATTGTTGTTTTGTTTTATGGACTTTGTACATGTACTTGTAATCTCTGGTGTCTTGCTGAGGTAAGATTAAATTTCCTGGTATATTTTTATCTAGCTACAAGTGCTGTTCATTATTAATGCTATAATATCTGTGCTTGATCATAAAGTCATTAAGTTTCGACTGATCATCAAATTTGTCTCAAGCAATAATGTTTATTCAAGAGGATTTGATTTTTAGCTCATCTGAGCTGAAAGCTCAAGTGAGCTTTTCTGATCAAAATTTGTGTATTGTCTGTCGTCGTAAGTTGGTGTTAGCGTTGTCGTTGCTGTAAACTTTTCACATTTTCATCTTCTTCTCCTGAACCACTGGGCAGATTTCAACCAAACTTGGCACAAAGCATCACTGGCTGAAGGGGATTCAAGTTTGTGCAAATGATAGGCCACACCATCTTTAAAGGGGAGATAATTTAGAATTATTGAAAAATTGTTGGTATTTTTCAAAAATCTACTCAACAAAAACTATTAGGCGAGAAAAGCTGTTTTTTTATGGAAGCATCATCAGGTAGTGCAGATTCAAGTTTGTTTAAATGATGGTCCCTGGAAGTAGTGTGGGGCCACAATGGGGGGATGGATTTTTACATAAGAATGTATAGAGAAAATCTTTAAAAATATTCTTCCCAAAAACCAATTGGCCATAAAAGCTTAAACTTGTGTTGAGATATCCTCAGTTAGTGTCGATTCAAATTTGTTCAAATCATGGTCCCCGTGGGTAGGGCGGGGCCACAATGGGGGGGGGATGGATTTTTAAATGAGAATATATAGAGAAAATGTTTAAAAATCTTCCTCTCAAAAACAAATAGGCCAGAAAAGCTCAAATTTTAGTGGAAGCATCCTCAGATAATGCAGATTCAAGTTTCTTTAAATTATGGTCCCTGGGGTAGGGCGGGGCCACAATGTGGGATGAATTTTTACAAAGGAATATATAGTGAAAATCTTTAAAAATATTCTGGGAATGTTTTCAGTCCAAAAAGCAGTAACTTGTATGAAAACACGGGTTGTGTAGATTAAAGTTTAATCAAACCATGATTCCCAAGAGAGAAGTGGGGGGGGGGGGGAGGGGGTATATAGGAATAGAGAAAACTCTTCTTACAGGTACAACAACAAAAGGGCTTGATATTTACCATAAAATGTGTGGATAGAAATTGCTAGATTTTTTTTTGTACTTAGTTGTCAAAATATTTTGATTTGGATTTGATTTGGATACTGTTATGCTTATTTGATCAGAGTTAAGGCAATTGTTGTTCAGGTGAGCAATGTGGCTCCAGGGCCTCTTGTTATGAAAAGTGTTTTTGCCCTTAAGAGTTTTATCTTTTTATTGGTCCCGATTTTTCACAATCTAACCTATCCTCAATCATCAAACAGTGATCTCTTATAAATTTCTATGCAAAAATGATTTTATAACTAGTGTGAGAATCGTGAACCACAGATTGCTCAAGGAGCACCATGAATTACTATTGTTTAACAATATGCTATTTATTCAGGTATCATTCATGATGTTGAAAGTACAGTAAAACTCGGTTTTAGCAAAGTGATAGGGACCAGTGGATTTACTTCGTTAAATCCGTAATTCGTTGTATCCGTATAAACAACTCGTTATAATAACTATAGCAAATTCACTATCTACATGTTTTCTCTCACCAAACTGCAGTTTTTGCTAATTGAGGCTTAAAATGAAAATACTTTCTTTTGATACCTTTAAGTTTAATAGCTGAATCCTAAATTGAAAAAAAATATGTGAAAATAAATTTATGAAAACTTTTATTTTATATAGTAGTGAAAAATATTTTAACTGTAAAGGAATTCACTACAGAAGTGTTAAATTTCATTATTATTATTATTTTATTAAATTATAAGTATTTAAATTTTCATCATTCTACGGGACTCAAAATCAGTTCGTTATATCTGTAAATTCGTTATATCTGAATTCTTTCTAACCATATAATTTTGCAAAGATTATTTGAGAATTTTGCCGGGGACTCAATGAAAAACTTTGCTATATCCATTAATTCACTATATTCGTGTTCGTACTAAACGAGTTTTACTGTATAATATCTAGTATGTTGTTTTAGATTTCAAAATTTATAATAACAGGGTAAGATATTGAACCTTGTCAATTACGATAATTTTATATGCAGCTTGATATTTGTTGCCAAAACATACTAACACTCATGATAAAAGTAATTAACAACGAATACTGTTATATATTTGTAGCTTTTTTACATTAAAAAACTAACATTTTCCGATTTCCTATGTTTGGCTTATGTTTTTTGTATTAAAAAAATAAAAGCATCCACAAGCAATGAATGAGTGTACGTGACATCCAAGACTGTGCAGGTTATTTAATTTCTTGATGGTGTCATGTTGTAAATTTTGAATTTACCGGGTGGCAGTAAATACAAAATTTACATTGTCATATTTACTGCCACACGGTAAATTCAAAATTTACAACATGACAGTGGCATCGATTGCAAATACCATAAACAAAAACCCATTTTATTTACTGTTGCTTACATTTATATATAATTTCTTTGCATTATTTATTTGAAGTGAAAATTTGATATTATCATATGTGTTAGTAAATGGAGGAGCCAGTGCACATTTGACATTCGGCACTTCTCCATATTTGGTCGGATTTTTAACGTGAATGCATATCCAATTGCAGTTATTGCAGGAGTGAATGCAATAGAAATATAAAAAAAAAAAATACTTGATGACTGTAACTAAATCTGCATAGGGATTATGTGCGGTATTATGCATTTTTCGCCCCCAAAATCAAAGTTTTATAAAGAGCTTTAAAGATAAGGTGAAAGATAGTTAAAATCATATTGAAAATAAGAGTGTAAAAGGTTATCACCACAGTGACGTTATAATATAGAAATGACGCCATGAAGATAACCTACTTTTGTTAAATGGATGTTTTGTAGCAAAATAAGGGTGTTTTCCGATGGTTTTTCTACTGGGAAACATCGAGCGCATGCTTGCTCAAGTACCATCTTTCAGTATAATGTGTATAACTATCTGAAGAAAAACATATATTAAAATCGTACTTGAGCAGACCTGCGCTCTATAGTTCCGAATGCAAAATATAAAGCAAAAATGAGAATATTTTCATTTGTTCGCAAATTTCCGGAAACTAAGTCATTTAGGTGACGTCATAGATAAACAGTGAATGAGCCATGATGACTATATCAAATAGCAAATTTCATATTATTCCTCAAACGCATAAAGAAAAAAAGTGTGGAAAACTGAAGTGGGACAGACAGACGGACAGACGGACTGACGGACGCAGAGGAAAGCTATAGTCCCCTCCGGTGAAAACTGGTAGGGGACTAATAAAAGCAAGATTTAAGAGTCTGTCAGGGTAATTCTAGGCAGATATTAATTTCTCATGTTTTTAGTCCCCTACCGGTTTTCACCGGAGGGGACTATAGCTTTCCTCTGCGTCCGTCAGTCCATCTGTCTGTCGGTCCGTCTGTCCGTCCGTCCGTCCGTCCTTCTGTCTGTCTGTCCCACTTCAGTTTTCCACACTTTTTTCTTTATGCGTTTGACGAATAATATGAATTTTGCTGAACAGCTTCAAAATGTCAAACTACAGATCAAGTTTACACTTTTGTAGCGTCTGGTTGACACATTTTCGAGATAATTAATTTTTTATATTCCAATTTTTAATGTTCGTTTCGATATTCTGCATAACAGTGCATTGTTTTCACAATTTCCACAAACCGGTAGGGGACGTGTATTGCTTATGCAATACTCTCAGAATACTTGTTTTACTGACAGATGTGTATTATATAAAAATTTTAAAAAATTGCTTCTTGCAAATTTATTTTCTTAGGATTGGAAAGTTTGGTTCTTGCAATTTTATATCCTCACAATTTGATACAAAACTGCAGAATCGCGGAATTCATTACTCACATAAAATAAAGAAATACTGTGCATTGTTTAAAAAATTTTGCAGTTAGAAGGAGCTCGACTTGACTCTAGGGATACAGTTCATCAAACAGGAACACAAGCACCCAAGCCAGTGAAAATCCCAAGAGAAGCAGATTTTCTGACATATACATGTGTAAGAGAAAGAGGTAATCTTCAGAAAATCAGTAGTACTTGTACAACTACAAGGATAAATTACTTCATACTGCATGGTCATAGATTGATTTTTTTCACAAGCAGTATATGAACTCAATCAGATTTAAAAGTAGATACTTTAATAGTGGATGAAAAATATTTAGCCAATTGTTAAATCATGTTTAAAAATATATAGGTATAAAAACTATCTTTGTATACATTGTATTGTAATGTAATCAACATCTTGGGCTCGTAACATGAGGCATGCTAATATTTTGACTTAAGTAGGGTCATAAGTAGGACTTGGGCGGAATCTTCGGACCCACTTAGGTCCTGCTTAAATATGTCTTATTCAGAAACATAAAGCAAACTTAACAATATCTTAGCTAAGTCATGCTAATGTTAAAAAGTAAAAACCAAATTTTTCATTTTTTGGGTCGATTTTGAATGCATTGGTAATAAAATCATTGTCAAATGTTAATAGCTTGATAATTTTTGATATCATTGATATTAAATGGGGGTAGATGTAAATATACAGACACAAAATTCAAGGTTGCATGAGTATACATACACATGTACCTAATTTTTTTAAAAAAAAGATCAAAGCGATGGATCATAGGCAATGTATTCAGTCTATTTTTGTCACTTTTTTTGTGGATTATTCACTAGTTGTTCTCAAAGACTGCCTGTAGCGTAATATTGCTATGCCCTTAGAACTTGAAGGAATAATATACAGTACTCAGTAGTGGATTTCTTTATTTCTTTTGTTCTACATCTTACCTCCCCAATATGGCAATTTACATACTCTGAGTATAATGTCTTCATTAAGTCGATATTCATTGTAATGAAATGGGGCAATTGTCGTCTTTAAAATCACTAAGGGTTTTTCTGTCCTCAAACATCCTTTTTTAATTTCTCAAGTTTTGTGAGTTTACATATACTTATGGTTACTTCTTTTAAACTGACTATTATATGATTACAACCTGTTCAGCAGCCCAGTTGCATACTATATGGAAACTGTTACAGCCCATTACAACCACTGTTAAAATTTTTATATCAATTAAATCGAAACTTTTATGTTGGCAAAAATTATAGTATTGATTTTGTGTAAATATGTGATTAATACACTGTATTCAAATGCTGAATTGAAATTAACCTCTTTTATGACCGCCTAGGTTTTGGGGCAATTGTCTTAGCTAAGCACTCTTATGTCTCAGAATGTACATAAGTCTTACTTAATTAAGCACTGTCTTAGACTTAAGTATCCTTTATGTTACGAGCCTCTGACTTCGTCATGATACTGAAAATCCTCTGATAATTGTTAGACATTGCAATCCCGGTAAAGAAAAAAAAATTTCACACAAATAAAGCCATTGAGATAATATCAGTTAATTAGTTTGTAATGTATTTAAAAGCTATCACAACCTGGAATGAAGGATTGAAAGAATATGTCAAGAAACCTAAACAACCCTTAGAGATCCAAACACTCCTGACACGGATGAACCGTCTATATTGGGAATATTACAGCAATGAAGGAATGAGAGTGGATACACCTTGTGTGACCTCTCTTCTTACCAGAGAAGCTTATCTGAAGAAAGAGGAGCCAAGCACAAAGTAACATAGTTTGTTGTCTCTAAGATACATGTACTATCAACCAGTTTGTATCTGTGTGTGATAGATTACTCATAAAATGATTAAATCATTGGCAACATGATAATGATGATGTAATATTACAGTTGAATTAAGTTTGAATTACTGTAACAAAACATACACTTATATGATTTACATTACAGGTTTATAAAAAGCTCACATTCATTAAATTGTTATTCAATTGTTAATATGATAAAAATATGAAAACCAGCTATTTAGAACTTGGATATTGAGAAAACACAATCATATTGCTTCAATGATATACATGTATATATGCATCAATGAAATTTACAAACTGATTTCAGATATATATAGTCCAATGACATATGTGAAATGTATTTTATTATTTTTTTAAATACAGTTGTTGGTTTCTTTGCATGCATGCATGAATAATTCCGAGAACCATTCTTGATCTCCCTTTTGGGTCTCTGTATTTAATCAGTTGACTAGTCTTTGTTTCACACAAGCTCAATTTGACTACCAATTAGCCTTGTACCCTCATAGGAGGGGGTGGGGTGGGGTGGGGGCGGCGGGTGGTGCATGCAAGATATTATGATCCTCTTGGTTGTTTTCCTTTTCCCTGATTTTTTAAAATTTAGTTCTATTGTAACAATTTGTCTCATTACATATGTACATTATATGAATGTAAATCTATTATATTAGCCTATTGCCTTACTTGTACTTTTCTGTAATTTAGATTTAAAATGTTGCTTACTATCATAGTATTTGTGTTAATATAATGTAATTGATTTTTGATGCGTTCTTTTTTGTATTAAAATTTGCTGTTTTGTTGACGAAATATTCATAGGCTTTACTGACATCAATTTATGATTGTTGTTTTGTTGTATGGACTTTACACGTGTACTTGTAATCTCTGGTTTCTTGCTGAAGTAAGGTAACATTTCCTGGTATATTTTTATCTAGCTACAAGTGTTATTTATTATTAATGCTATAATATCTGTGCTTGATCATGAAGTCATTAAGTTTCTTCTGATCATCAAATTTGTCTCAAGCAATAATGTTTATTCAAGAGGATTTGATTTTTTATAAATTGTGAGCTTTTCTGATCAAAATTTGTCCATTGTCTGTCGTCGTTTGCGTTGGTTTTAGCGTTGTCGTTGGCGTTGCTGTAAACTTTTCACATTTTCATCTTCTTCTCCTGAACCACTGGGCAGATTTCAACCAAACTTGGCACAAAGCATCTCTGGCTGAAGGGGATTCAATTTTGTTCAAATGATGGGCTACACCCTCTTTAAAGGGGAGATAATATAGAATTATTGAAAAATTGTTGGTATTTTTCAAAAATCTTCTTCTCAAAAACTATTAGGCCAGAAAAGCTGTTTTTTATGGAAGCATCATCAGGTAGTGCAGATTCAAGTTTGTTTAAATCATGGTCTCCAGAAGTAGGGTGGGGCCACAATGGGGGGATTGATTTTTACATAAGAATGTATAGAGAAAATCTTTAAAAATATTCTTCTCTAAAACCAACTGGCCAGAAAAGCTTAAACTTGGAGATATCCTCAGTTAGTGTAGATTCAAATTTGTTCAAATCATGGTCCCCGTGGGTAGGGTGGGGCCACAATGGGGGGATGGATTTTTACATGAGAATGTATAGAGAAAATATTTAAATATCTTCTTCCCAAAAACTATTAGTCCAGAAAAGCTGAAATTGTAATGGAAGCATCTTCAGATAATGCAGACTCAAGTTTCTTTAAATCATGGTCCCTGGGGTAGGGCGGGGCCACAATGGGGATGAATTTTTACATAGGAATATATAGTGGAAATCTTTAAAAATATTCTGGGAAAGTTCTTAGTTCAAAAAGCAGTAACTTGTGTGAAAACACGGGTTGTGCAGATTAAAGTTTAATCAAACCATAATTCCCAAGAGAAAAGTGGGGTGGGGGTATATAGGAATAGAGAAAATTTTTCTTACAGGTACAACAACAAAAGGGGCTTGATATTTACCATAAAATGTGTGGATAGAAATTGCTAGATTTTTTTCTGTACTTCGTTGTCAAGATATTTGATTTTGATTTTGATTTGGATACTGTAATGCTTATTTGATCAGAGTTAAGGCAATTGTTACTCAGGTGAGCAGTGTGGCTCCAGGGCCTCTTGTTATGAAAAGTGTTTTTGTCCTTAAGAGTTTTATATTTTTATTGGTCCCGATTTTTCACAATCTAACCTATCCTCAATCATCAAACAGTGACCTCTTATTAATTTCTATGCAAAAATAATTTTATAACCAGTGTGAGAAACGCGAACCACCGATTGCTCAAGAAGCACCATGAATTACTATTGTTTAACACTATGCTATTTATTCAGATATCATTCAAGATGTTGAAAATACAGTAAAACTCGGTTATAGCAAAGTGGTAGGGACCAGTGGATTTACTTCGTTATATCCGTAATTTGTTATATCCGTATAAACAACTCGTAATAATAACTTTAGCAAATTCACTATCTACATGTTTTCTCTCACCAAACTGCAGTTTTTGCTAATTGAGGTTTAGAATGAAAATACTTTCTTTTGATACCTGTAAGTTTAATAACTGGATTGTAAATTGAAAAAAATATGTGAAAATAAATTTATAAAACTATTATGTTATATAGTAGTGAAAAATATTTGAACTGTAAAGGAATTTGCTATATATTTTATTAGATTATTAGTTTTTAAATTTTCATCCCTACACGGGACTCAAAATCAGTTCGTTATATCCGAATTCTTTTTAACCATATAATTTTGCCAAGATTATTTGAAAATTTTGCCGGGGACTCAAAAAAAACTTCGCTGTTTCCGTTAATTCACTATATTCGTGTTCGTACTAAACGAGTTTTACTGTATAATATCTAGTCTGTTGTTTTAGATTTCAAATTTTATAAAAACAGGGTAAGATATTGAACCTTGTCAATTATGATAATTTTATATGCAGCTTGATATATGTTGCCAAAACATCCTAACACTCATTGGGCATGATAAAAAGTAATTGACAACGAATACTGTTATATATTTGTAGCTTTTATGCATTACAAAACGAACATTTTTCGATTTCCTATGTTTGGCTTATGTTATTTGTATTAAAAAAAAATAAAAGCATCCACAAGCAATGTTTGAGTGTACGTGACATCCAAGACTGTGCAGGTTACTTGATTTCTTGGTGGCATTGATTGCAAATATCATGAACAAAAACCCATGTTTTTAGCTGTTCCTTACATTTATATATAATTTCTTTGCATCATTTATTTGAAGTGAAATTTGATATTATCCTATGTGTTAGTAAATGGAGGAGTCAGTGCACATTTGACATTCGGCACTTCTCCATATTTGGTCGGATTTTAAACGTGAATGCATATCCTATTGCAGTTATTACAGGAGTGAATGCAATAGAAATATAAAAAAATACTTAATAGCTGTAAATAAATCTGCATAGGCATTTAACACATAAAAAAGTACTTTGGATTAAAAAACAAGTTTGAAATTCGGAACAAGCAGATACATGTAATGACCAGTGCAGATAAAAAAATTTTAATATATTAAAATTTTTGGTAGATCTTTTCTTTTTTTTTGACATACAAAATAGCGCTAGCAAAATATTATAGTACATGACGGTCACTTACTGTGCATAAACTGTTTAACGTATTTTCTCTTCTACGGAACAAATATTTTTTTTTGTTAGCAGCAGAATAAATAAGAATATAGAGTTGAAATGTATCATTCATGGACACCTTACTGACAAAATCTTACGCAGGAAAAGAAAAACTGGACCCAGAGTTGTTGCTACGATAGACACTGTAACGACTTTAAAACCTGTTTCGAACCAAACTTCAGCAAAAATTGGACGGATTTATGGAATTCGATACATGTACATTTCAGCCAACCGTCAGGTGCCAGGGCAATCGGTTTTTAGAACGCAGTTCGCAGTTCGCAATTGAATAGTGAACTGCGTTCTATAGAACGCAGTTCGCAATTCAAAATTGAGTGCGATTGAATAGTGAACTGCGTTCTATAGAACACAGTTCGCAATTCAAAATTTAGAATTCATATTTGGGGCCCGCTTGCCTTATATGCAATTGAATAGTTAACTGCGTTCTATAGAACGCAGTTCGCAATTCAAAATTTAGTGCGATTGAATAGTGAACTGCGTTCTATCTAGAACGCAGTTCGCAATTCAAAATCTAGAATTCATATTTGGGGCCCGCTTGCCTTATATGCAATTGAATAGTGAACTGCGTTCTATAGAACGCAGTTCACTATTCAATCGCACTAAATTTTGAATTGCGAACTACGTTCTATAGAACGCAGTTCACTATTCAATTGCATATAAGGCAAGCGGGCCCCAAATATGAATTCTAAATTTTGAATTGCGAACTGCATTCTAGATAGAACGCAGTTCACTATTCAATCGCACTAAATTTTGAATTGCGAACTGCGTTCTATAGAACGCAGTTCACTATTCAATTGCGAACTGCGAACTGCGTTCTAAAAACCGATTGCCAGGTGCCAGCTGTATACTGTCACTGTTGAAAGCCTACTGTTAACTACTTACTGTCATGTATGTGTATGATAGATTCTTCGCGCGTGCAAAGATGACCAAAAACATGAAAAAGATGTCGTGTTTAAAACATATATGTATTTGATTTGATTTGAACACATTTTATTGTAATCTCTCAAAAACCCTCTACTGTGTTGGAGAACATTAAAAAAGGTTTTATAAAAAATTGCTATATCATCGAATTCGAATTCGGAGTATATGAAAGTGCATACATATTTTGTCATCAGTTTCATTTAAAATCTTACGCCTTTAAAATTAAAGTGATTACTGTCTGGGTGGATTGATGAAACTTTACAAATCCTAGAGTATGTTTCACTTTCTTCACTTTCTTTACAATGAGATGTTCCAATATTAATGCCCATAAACAAATTACTCTCCATAATTGTTTAATCTGAATGATTGAAACCATTTACTAATATGTGTAGATCTGTAGATCGTAACGCATTGCTTACTAATAGGATTGTTACTGCATTATCTAGCATATTAAAAGAAATTTGTGCGCGTGCTTTTAAAATTGTAGTTTGAAAGAAATTGTGTCAAACAGTCATACTATTGAGGTCAGAAGGTAGAGTAGACACAAGTCACAAGGTTTGTTTTAAATTGTGAATTTATAATAATCGTATTAATATGAAGACAATAGAGGTTAGCTTGTCCTTCAGTTAGTCGTTTCAGTTCTGATGGGAAGGGAAAAACGTTGACCGGAAAGACGGGTCAATTTCAGGAAGAAGTCGGTAGAATCGAGACTGGGAAGGGTTATTCAATATATTATCAATTATATGAAGTTTTATGTGGGGACAAACCAGTTCTCAAAAGATCTCGGTCTTTAAAAATATCCTTCACGAACCATTCGGTCTCTCATAAATTGCAATACAATATATTGTTGACCTCTTCTTTGAAAACATAAAAATAGAACTATAACCTGTCCCGAGTTTTTGTTTCCATCTTTTTTTTTGCTTGATATTTCGATAATCATAAATACCTTTGTGCTCTGACTACGTTTATCCATTAATATGAAAAATGTCCAGATTATCTGTTTTGAACGCCCCCTCTATCGCTTCAGGTTTCAATACACATCCAAAAATAGAAAGTATACGGGATTTTGTATTGTATCAGCCATTAATAAGCCCGGATGATAACGTTGAAAAATTGCGCAAGGAATCCCGAGTACTTCCGAATGGAGAAAAGATGTAAGCATTTCCCATTATAAATCTCGATAAGAAATTTGTTTTCGTTCCTGTGAACTTTTATGAGTAAAAAATGATAATTGTTCAATGAAGATATTTTGGATATATTCGCTTTTATCGATTTCAACTGTAATTCTTTCACAGGTATGTGTTTTTTTTTTATTAAAAATCATCAAAAGTGATGGAAGCAATAACTTGGGACAGGTATCTGTAATACTTTTTAACAATTATGACGTCACAGAGGTGCTTGAACAATATATTAGGATCTACAAAAATGCAATTTGTGTGAGCATTTCCCGGCATTGTAAAACAATTTTTCTTTACAAATTATAATACTAGTGAACACTTTTTATTTAAAATTCCAGGGATTTATTGACCCTTTAAAAGCTTTTAGATAGGAATAAATCAATGTTTAAAAAAAATTATTATAAGAAACTTGCTCGTCAACAACTAACTCATCAGATCCTCATTCAGATTTCATGTGAGATACATTTGCTATTGATTATATTATACTTTAGAAAAGAAATAATCGAAATATCGGAACATTTTCATATATCTAGTTGCAGAGCTCTTCAGATCAAAAAGATCATTAAAGTCCAAAGTGGCCATACCATCAATCTTCTTTAGGTGACGTCATACGCAACTTTGTCACAGATACAAAGTCACAATCATGATTGTTGTATTGTGTTTTACGGGCAGCGAAGGAGAATGACCACTTTTGCAGTTTTGGATAATTATGAAAACCTCATCAAACGCTGGTTTCAGATAAGATGTAGCAGTATTCTTTTTTAAATTGTTTCGTCATTTGATGTCTTTCGGTCAATTGGTTAAATTAATGTTTGGCCCCGTATAATAATATTACTAGTTTTTGTTGATTTTGCTTTTGATTTTGAAAAAAAGATCTTTAAGTTGAAGTCTTATGATACAATATTAAGCAAGACAAGCATAACAAAATATATTACATGAATGTATATAGATATACCACATAAGAATAAAAGGACAAGCAGTTATATATATATATGCCAATATTTGTCTATTTAGTTGCTCTTAACAAAAAATCTTATTATAACAATTTTATAATCTCGCTGTAGCGAGCTATAATAAGAATCTCAATTTTTACGTAATGAGATTATTCTTGTGTCATGGCGTGCAACAGTATGAAATGTATTACTCTGGACAATAAAATCTTTTCGCGAAGAAAAGCGTTGTGGACATAAGAATCACCATGCAACCCGTGTGAAGAACAACTTTGAGGATGACTGATGAACGTCAGATACAGACATGTATGTTCTGTATGATTTCAAGTAGCACCTTAATTTTCATTAAAATGATGCTTTTTCTCTACCCAAATAACAAATATGCATTCATGTGGTATTTTAAAGAATGAATCTGTGCTGAAAAATACACTCTGAAAGAAATGATGTGTAAGTATGTAATTCGTCCAAATAATCAGATTATTCGTCTGAACAAACAGCCCGTCGTCCGAAAAAAAAACCCAATTCAGCCATTCAATATCACAATATTGAAACACGATTCTTTTTATAAATGTTGTTCCTTTTTTTGCAGTAGTGAACAGAGTAGTTGGTGTCTCTGGTCTGGGATTGTTTCCGCTTTCATCTCCCCCTGTCTTATTTCTTACATTTGATTTCTTTTGTATTCTTTTGTATTTTTTGCGGCTTTCTGTAGTTTTCTGTTTTAAAGTTTTTCTAATTTATATTTTAATGAATGTCTCTTCTTTTTGAAATATTTTTCTTCTTTCATTTCAATCTCAATATGAAGTTACTCGGTTTTTGCATCATTCCCCCTGTCCTTTCCGGTGTTTTTTTTCATTACTACCTTTGAAATCCTATTCTGTATGGTATAAAAACATTTTTTAAAGTAAACTCTTTCATTATTTTTATTGAGTGTCTTTTTATTGTCTAACAGATAGTACCACATAATAGTTTTTCGTAAACGAACATGACGGGGTTTTTGCAAAATCTTCTCAAGTTCTCAAGAATAGTATTAGTATGTCACATACATCATAGTACATAGTTTGGTCATATCATAAATTCAACGTATCTATTTCAACCACATGTTGCGTTTTTGTAGCTATCCCGCTCATATAAATTTTATATCAGCAATGTTGGATTTTATCTTGAAAATCCAAGATATACTATCTGCAATTTGTGGGTCGGGTCTCCCAAATTTGTGCATTGGCATCAAAGAAAACTCAAAGTCAGGATTAAAATAAAACAGGTATCTCCAATTTATGTACTCATTTCGACGATTCTGGCCACTGTAAAAATCATTGGCTTCCCTAAAGCTCATGACCAGCCGATGACCAACTCTGTCAAAGAGGTGATGCAGGGAATTTTTACAATTTTAGTAGATCCATTCAATCGCAATTTCTCGGGCCTTCCGACAGAGCTCGAATGTATTAACATAGAGTCGCTTCTCCCTAAAATAAGTACTAGTATCGGCTAGAGAGTCTTGTTTGTCGCTTCTGTGGTATATTTTAGTGTATATTATTGACGTAATACATTTGAGGTGCTTTTTCAAGCCTGCCGTAAAGGACGTCTGAGAAGTTGTGATTTAGATCCATCCCATCAAAACCACACTTGATATAAAATATGGAATTTCAACTTCAGAAAATACCAAAGAAGCTAAAATTGATAACACGAAAATGTGGCCAAAAAGTTGCCTCAATTAATTATGGCACGTCACTGTACTTGTATATTCATTTTGTATGCAATCAAAACAGAAGTAGATCTTGTTGGCAATAAATGTTTTTATTCTATTACCAGCTGTGAACGATAAAGCTATTCAAAGTCAGGTGCTAAAGCATTGGGTTTTTTTAGTGTTGAAACAATATTTACAGTAAGTGGTTGATCATTTTGAACCAGTTCCAATACTGTAACATGTATAAAAAGAATCAGAGAATGCATGCATTGCATGAATAGTTCAGAGAACCATTTCTTGATCTCTCTTTTGGATCTCTGTATTTCATCGACTGACTGGTCTTATAACTCTATTGTAACAATTTGTTTCCGTTTAAATAGTGTAAAAATATCTTACTGAAACTAAATCACTTATTGTATTCCATCCTGGAGAGAGAGGTGGATTGTCACCCTTGGCTAGCAAAGATGGTGTAAGCGAAGCTTGTGTAGCACGACCTCTGGTGAGGGAATGCAAAATAGCACGTACTGTTAATTTTGAGGAAATTATATATTTCCTGAGTAGAAAAACCCATATTGATAATCTCTTTAAAAATACTTAAAAATTACATAAAGTACAGTGTTTTTAACGTGATTAACAAGTATATGAAGTAAACAACATTATATAACATTTTCCGTTCCGCGTTTAAATAGCAACACCCTCCACTGGAGTTAGCCAGAGGTTGCCGATTGCTCTGAGATCAACGTGAAACTGGAAGTAGAACATTTGGTAATCCCTTTTGGAAATGCCAGTACCAAGGTATGTAAAATTGCAGAGCGGGTAGATTTTGTTTTTATATGTCAAATTCATTAAAATCGTAACTTTTGGGTTTGTCCCAGGACACAGTTATATCAATCTAATTAATGAGGGGTGCCTAAGATTTTGTACAAAATTGATGATAAAAAAAGCATGCACTTTTATATACTCCAAATATGAAGTTGATGATATAGCAATTTTTGAATAACACTTTTTTAATGTTCTCCAACAGAGTAAAAAATCTCTCTTAAAATATCAAAAGATTACATTAATATTAAAATTTGTTAAAATCAAATTCAAAACATGTATGTCTTTGACATGACATCTTTTTAGCCATCTTTGCATTCGCGAAAAATCTTTCATACATATACATGACAGTAAGTAGTCGACAGTAGCTGTAAACAGTGACAGTATATGCAGATGGCATCTGACAGTTGACTGAAATATATCGAATTCCATAAACTCGCTCCAGTTTTAGTTGATTTTAAGGTTTTGGTTCATAATTTAGTAACTTCAACTTTACAATCATGTCAATCTCTACCGTATTTCTTAGTTCTTAGGTGCACCGAACAACACCTCTAGGCATAGTTTTTCCCCTGATAAACGATTTCGTCAGTGAAGTATTTACATGTACGGCTGATACTTATTAACCAATCATATATCGTTTATGCTATTTCATACTGTATGTGAACACTATTTATTACATATTTGCAAATACTTTGTAAATGCATATTTATGAATATTACTATTATAAAGTTAATAAATATAAGTAAGATGTAATATGAAAATGATAATTGTGTATATTGTATGTATTACATCATTAGGAGAGGAACACATAAGTTGTAAGAACTTCTTTCCAATCCTCTTGTGTAATTACACAATAGAATATGTTCAAATCAAATCAACAATCATAAATTGATGTCATTAACAAAACGCCAAATGTTAACAAAGAACACATCAAAACTCAGTTACATTGTTAGTATTACTTTTAAAGTGAAAAACTTTTAAAGATTTTACGGTAACTGCGGTACTGCTCTTTTGCAGGCAAAACGACATAGTTTGGTAAAATCTGATGTAGCGTCATTTGTTTTATTTACGTCATTTGATTATCTAATTACGAAAACTTGTATTTAAAAAAGTAAAACCGTCCCCGTGCTAAAGTTTTGAGGTATTTTATCATTCAAAAACGTTCAGCACACTCTAATACATGTAGTTGTTTTGTTTCATAAATCAACCTCGAAATGATGTACATAACTTTTTTTTGGAGTTTGCACAGTACTTTTCTTTAAAAATTTAAGAAAAAATAAGGGCACGCCGCATTTTGGCATGTGCCCCTGTAAAAACGAATTCGATGATATGGCCATTTTCAAATGATATTAATTCAAAATCATCATATAAGTATCATATTTCAATTTGAATATACAATCTATTGCTGACTTTTTTAAAAATTATTTTCAGTTGAACAAACAATTTTTTAAATGGGCCCTACTTAAAATCTAATTAGATTATAATTTTATTTTTTGAATAATTTAGATATATTGATATCTGTAGTAACTCTAAGTTGTATAAAATTTTAAAAAATCATTATTGTAGAAATAATTATATATTATTCGATATATTCTGAATAGCTTAAAGCTTAACAAGACAAATACTTAGGCATTAGCACTCTTGTATATAAACCTTTTGATTTCGTTTCATCCGATTGCTCACCAGAAACCCATGGCCAATATTTGTAGTATGACTTTACGTTGTCTTTTACCGCAAGTGTTGTAAAATTGATTTTGGTTTAAAGATATATATATACATGCGTCCATCTTTTACATTTGAGATGAAAAATGTAAACATTTCTTGAACTGGCTTGTTTCTGCCCAAAACTTTCTAAAACTGTTGTCAAAAGATACAAAAGCAATAAATATGACGTTCACTGTGTTGTTTTTTTATGCAATTTACGCATACAAGGACAAAGCAATGCATTCTGAAATCACTTTGAACTGCGCAGCTACAGTCTTAAATTCAAGATTTCAAATATGAAAAAATATAAAATGATGCCATTAGTGTCTATTCTACAACCATTTGTTGAAAAAAAGGTCAAAGCTTGCTTAATTAAAGGGTACCTGCAGTGCCGGTCAATTTTTGATATAATGGATATCTATGTGTAAAAACATTATCATGAAAATTTTACAGCGATCGCATTAGTAGTTTTCGAGATATTTGGGGAAAACCCGATTTCACACCTGAACGAGTTTTGAATCAAGCCGATTTGGCGCGAATTGAACTGTGACGTCACGTGGTCAACGCCGCTGTATGAGAAACAGGAATATCGTATGAAAACTGTTCGTTTTCTTGCATTGTTTTATCGATATGTAAACATTTTTTTCTGTTGTTTTATAACCTTATCAACCATGGATGACTAATCATACTGTCATTTGAGTTTAACCCGTATTTTATCGAACAAAAATGCCGAATTCGGACAATTGTTTGCTTCATGAATTTCGTCAAATGTGTAACACATTTAACATATAAATGCACACCATATGTAGCAAAATGACAATAAATCAAAGCAGTATTGTTATAAGAAACATATTTTGTTAATATTGTCATTCTTTCGAATGATTTCTCAGTGACATTATTAGATGATTAATAATATTGATAATGATATTTCGTAAAAGGTAACTCGGGGTCTTTTCCTCGTATAAGGCCTAAGATTACAAATGATGTCGCCCGATTATTCAATAATATTGATATCGGACCAATAACAATCAAAATAGTATGCATTCTTTAACAAACAAACACGGGATTATAAACGGATCTAGGCGAACGTCCAAGATGGCTGCATGATTAAGTCTGTCTCGTATTCTTTTAAAAATACGATAATGGAATTTAATTTTACATTTATTTACATCCTTTATCAAAATGTTCCAGTTTATTTAGGTTTCATAATGATTCGTTGTCAGTATTACAATTTAAGCTATACGGAGTTGTAAAGCGTTTAATTGCTGACCATAGCGCTCGAAAGAAAGTTGCTCTTTATTAAATAAGAAATTATAAAGTTCCGAAATGATTACTTGATCACATAAAAAAGGTATCAATTGCTTAATTGTAAATGGTCATTATTTAAGTGATTAGATAAGTAACAATAAAGGCATTTACTTCGAACATTAGTTTTACTATTTAATAGTACCATGCATGATTCTTTAATCACTGATTGACTGACTATACACATGTTTTAAGTGACGAATGCTTGATTTTACACAGTCTAATTTATTTTTCTGTTTTATCTTTTAACAATTGAGTAGCTAATTACACACAAATCAGTTTACTAGTCTAGAGGTTTGAAACCCTCTCTTTGTTCACCGGACTCGTGTACCTTGTGTATACATACCCCAGATACACGTGTGTCTGGAGCAGTGGCTTCGTTAGTTTACCTGTTTACCTGTGTCATTATCTCGGATCACTCGTGTGTGAAAGGATATTATGTAATAAAAAAATTAACATAAATTTGCCCATGTAAGCGTTTTAAGATATCGTATTCATCGGTAAAAAGGTGACGGGAATAACAAATTTTAAAATCCTTTAAAAAGAAATCTGATTGTAATAAAATAATAACGGATACAAATTTCTAGATCTACAATACTTAAAATAACAAGATACGTTAAAACATCAGACCTATATCAATCATTTTGGCTAAAAAATCGAATTGAATTTGTATAGCTTTGTAAGGAAATTTCCCTCCTGTTGACCTCGTGACGTCACTTCCGCTCAAGCCTCGTTATCGCCTAATTCAGTTTTCTCTTGATTAGATTTCCCAAAGCAGGTAAAAATAGCCACTTTGAAGAGGCGTAACTCCGTTATTTTTGAACCGATTTCGATGCGGTTTTTCGCATTTAATTTTGGTAAATAAACTCATTAACATATGTTTCACATCGGCTGGGCTGCAGGTACCCTTTAAGTTGTAACTTTGTCTCAAAAGCGGGTACCCCATTCTTAAAATGAGTCTGAAAAACCATTAATTTGCACAAGATATTTTTGTCTGTTTCTATGGAGGTATATTTAAGTTATATTTTCATTGAATAATATATGTATATTTTTTCTTTAAGGCAATCAATATTTTGTACCCCAATCTTCCTCCTAAAAGAATTTAATTTAATTTCATACTCACAGAACTAAAACAAAACAATTGGAACTGGTATAGAGATGTCTGTCACATTAATTCCATATTGTTAATAATACACAAGAGGAAAACAACCATAAAACAAACAAGAAACAAAGAGAAAAGTTATCAGTCAAATATTTCTTTCCAACTATCCCACTGTTTTTCAAATTTATGCACTTTAGAACTTTAAATTGCAGCATACCTTTCAACATTAAATTTTATCTTTAAATGACCAAGAAAACCAATCAGTGTTGGCTCCTTGTTCCACATCAGACAAGAAAATAAGTATTGTTTCATAGATAGAATAATAAAATTAATTTGTTATGACTGGTCAATGGAACTTCAGAGAATATGATATTCAATACATTATACCCAATCCTTTCAGAAGTCTTTCTGTAAATATGAAGACTCAGTTCACTCCACAGAGTATGAATTATATCACAAGAAAAAAACCCATCGACTATGGTTTCTACATTTTTGTTACAAAACCCACAGCTGTCAAAAGACTTGATATTAATTTTTTTAAGGTAATACCCAACTGGAAGAATTCTGTGTAAATTCTGAACTGTATTCACTGAACAGAAAAACCATGAGTTGTTTTAAAACAAATCTTAAAAGCATCATTTACTGAAATATCATCTACACCATATGGAGTTAGTTCTGCCCTCCATTCATTTTTAGCAGTTGGGACATCCTCTTTCTCGTTCAGATAGTTGTAAATAATTTTAGTGCATTTTTCTGATATTAAAACAGGTTGCAAAAAAAACAAAAAACTGGCGGGGATTAGGAATTTTTTTGACAGAACTCTTGTCAATAGATAATAATTTCAAATATTTAAAATTGATGTTGTAATGCTATTATATTGCATAAAACATATATCATTGAGGTTATATATGCGTTTAAATACATCAAAAACTAAAAGATTACAATCCTCATCAAGAAAATCTTGCACAACCTTTACCACACTTTTATACCAGGATTTATAAAAATTTGGTTTTTTGGCTACTTTTATATTGGAATTATACCATACTGGAACATTTAAAAGGTTGTCTTTAATGGTTGGGTGGTTATTAATCGTTTTTATATAACATGACGAAGAATAGAGAACATCTTTCGGAAAAAGCATTGTTTTCTTTATGTAGGCATTCCACTATAAAAGTGTCTCCAAAATCATATAATTTCTGTAAAAAATCATGTCCATTGATGGTGTAATAATATCCACCCAAGGTTTATATGATTTTGTAAACCTTTTTATCCATGAACATTTAACGGCCTATTCCCCCACCTTCTGCCATCAGTTTGTGTTATAAATAATTTACTTATGTGTTTGAATGCATAGTTTACCTTGCATAATATTCTGCTCTACATATTATATATGTTGCAGTTGGTTTTAACATATGTTTCTTACAGTTACAGTATTTTGATTTTTGTTCTACTTGAATTATTGGTATATACTAGCGATGATGTACATCAATGTTTATATGTTTTGATCAGGATATAATCATATTCTGATCAATAAAATTTCAACACATTTGTGAGTTTGTTTGATGTGTAGGTAGGAGAATGAGAAGGCATAAAGTTGTTTATATCAAACATTTTCATACCCCCTGAAAAATAGTCTTGTGTTATAATTGATCTCTTAACATTATCTACCTTAGATTTCCACAAAAGTTCAAAGATACATTTATATAGGTATAAAATTGTCTCCCTTTTTGGAGAAGGCAGTGAAATAAACAAGTGGTTTAATTTTGGGATAAGCAAACTTTTAATAACAGTAACTCTGCCAATAGGAGTAAGAATTCTTCGTCCTGTGTCTAAGTTAATACTTGCCCTATCTTCACCAAACTTGCATTGTTGATGCATCAGGATCTACTTATGAATTTGAAAGACTTGAATGCTGAATCTGGGCCATGAATTTTAGATGCTGGAGGAGGTTAAGGTTTTTGGGGCTGGTTAAAGTTTTTAAGCAGGTGCCTTCTGATGATTATATCTTAGTTAATACTGGTCCTATCTTCACCAAAGTTGCATGGACGATGCACTTTATAATACTGATGCGCCTGGCAGGCTTGAATGATGACTTTGAGCCATAGGTTTCGGATGCTGGATGAGGTTAAGGTTTTAGAGCTGGTCAAAGTTTTTGGAGCAGATGCCCTCTGATGATCATATCTTAGTTATTATTGGTTCAAACTTTATCAGATTTGAGTGATTCTGATGCAATCCATAGGTGTGTATGCTGAATCAGAGCCAAAGGTTTTAGATGCTGGAGAAAGTTTAGTTTTTTTAGGAACAGGTCACATGTTTAATAGATAATTGTACCATTTCAAACATGTATGGTTGATTTAACTATATAATTGAGTCGCAGAGGTAGCTTAAGATACATAGCCTTTCAGCCTGATCTTCATTATCAAGGATGCTAAAACACTTCCTACCTCAATCATTGATGTTAAATGATATAACATGATTCCTATGAAGTAGTATTGTATGATATAATACACTGTTGTATTATATAAAACAATAATGAATCATATAATGTTATACAATGATACAATATCATAAATTATTAAAAATATCATACTATATCATATAATATAATATCATATGTAACAATATTGTAATGTATTATGTGATATGATATTTTGTTATACTTTCATGTTAAATACTAAAATCTGATTGGTTAAGACGCAGTTAATAATATTTACTATTACCCTCAGCGTTAGCAACGCACTTGGCAACGGGTAACATTAAAAAATGTTACATGCGCGAAAATTATGCGCGTACGGTTCGCTGTAGAATTCACGTTATTCCTATATAAAAGCAGTTAAATTTTCTTAAAAATTAAAAAAAAAGACATTCAGTATAACAAAATAAATAGTGCCTGTTTGGGAGGATAACAGTTGAAATTGACACCCCTCGAAAACCATTGTCAACCTCCACTTCGCGTCGGTTGACAATGGTTTTCTCGGGGTGTCAATTTCAACTGTTACCCTCCCAAACAGGCACTATTTATATAGTATCGTATGAATCTATATTGTATCATATATTATGTTATGATTTTTTTGACATAATGAAATACAATAATGAATAAAACAATTCAATACCGTAATATAATATAAAAAACAAAGTCTTATTTTGATATGATGTCTTATCATATGTTATAATATCAAATTGTATCATTATATATAATAGTTTTCTATTGTATCATATTAAATATCATGTGACATAATGTTGTATAGTATCATGTAATGCAATATCGTATTTAATAGTAGTCTATTGATAGATATTATATCCTACAATACCATTTGAAATTACAATAATGATTATCAAACAAATTCTTAAAATATGATATATACGATATTTTGTCCAACCACACTACAGTATCCATGAATATTCAAGATCATTAACTATGATTTTCATTTATTATTAAGGTTGTCTCATAAAGGTGATGCCTCGTCTCGGCGAGCTTTGTAATGTGTAATTACCTATGCAATGGAAGAGAGTGTCCCTCCACCGGGTTGGACGTTCTTCAAACCCAACCCCTCCCTGAGATTAATTTCATGATTTAAATATTTATTTCACTCTTGTTAAATTCATTTAACCCCCACCCCCCATTTTCTAACTCTCGTTACCCCCCCCCCCTCCCTCTTATGAATTCAAAGCTTATGCCCGCTTTTGAAGAAATTGCTATTGCACTGTCGTAGGGGTAGCTTTGTTACTAGTCTTTATGTGTTCTATAATACTCTTTTTTATTTTTGAGACATTAATGGACATGAAGATTGTTCCCTCCTTTAGTTAAAATGATGGATTATTATGACTTATTTTTGCTGTTAACTAATTAATTAAGGCCAATAGAAAAAAATGTCTCGATAGACACAATTAAGTTTTGGTACAATGTTTATAATATCTAAATTCGATTGACAGCTCTTGCTCAAATAACCAGTGTTAAAACACAAAAAATTGAGTCCGTAATTTTAGAAGAATAGATGATATTGATTTTGATATGATATGATGATGGTACTACATATTTTCTTTTATCTCATACTTTTGGTGTAAACTACCCGTGTGATAAACCTTTGCGTTATCAAACGGGTGATTCTCGCTCCAACGCTTCAGTGACCTATTTTCGAATATTTGCTAGTTTTTCAACATAACTATATCTACTACAACAAATTGATATAAAGTTTAGCCCCCCACCCCCCTCCACTTTCAATTTACTTCCGACGGCACTGTGTAGTTTATAAAACTGCAAATTACGTTAAATATCAAGGACTGACGACGCGATGATAACAGAACGCTTGGTTGTGTTTATATACAAGAACCTACCGAAATAATGTTTCTCAAGACCTATTTCCACCAACTTATTCAATATTTTCAGTTTCGAATCATTAGGCTAGTTTCGTTTTATAAAACATCAACAAATGTTCCTCATTCGAGTCAATTTAAACCAACGAGCATTCGCAACTTTGTGTATCTCAATAAATTTAATTATTCAAGTCTTCTGGTCAGTATTTCCATTTAATCAAGTGATTAAGCTCTAAGAAAAATTATTTAGTGATAAAAAATTATTTTAAGGTTTATTTCAGTGAAACTTTACATTAAAACCGTTAGATTTATTTTCGAAATGTGTACTAAATTGTATTGCACAAGTTCACAATAACCGCATAACATAACGTTTCATCATATTTTTTAAACGTTGAAAAAAATCAATTCGGGTCTTATAAGGGACTGGTCTCAAAAGCTTTATAATAAATATCAAAGTGTATGAGATAAATAGTACATCTATACTTGTAATAAATTGTTTGACACTACATGTACTACCATGAATTATTCCCAGAACATGTTTGCTATACATGTTAGCATATAGCAGGTTTCTGTTGTTTATGCTTGGGTATTTTGATTTTGGCTTAAATACATGGAAGAAGGACGTGAATTAAAGATGGAAATGAAAATTTTATTTGAACACTATTTAAAAAAAATATTTATTTCTTTGTTATAGATATGATTCTAAAGAATGCATGGGCAAAGTGCTCATTGTGAATAATCAGACCTTTTATGCTAAAAAGAAGGTAGACAATGCTCAAAAAGGCATAGACAAGGAAGACGATGCCGAAAAGGGTGTAGACTGTCGCCCCATAAATAAAGATGAAGAAGATAAGAAGGTGAAAGAATTGATTAAGACATTGAAAGATTTGGGGTTCACAGTTCTTGGCGATGAAGAACAAAAGAACAAAACCAAAGAAGAGTTTATTGACTTGTTAAAGAATGGTAAGTATACATTGAAATAATTGGGCACTTCCAGTTCTTTTAAAGAATATAATTAAAAAGTACATGACAATGTACTTGTTGCAATTCATTGTTTTGAATATTTTATATTAAAAAGATATTAACTAAATCTAGCCAGTAATTTTTATTGTTTGTGCCGCCCTCTCTTAATTTTTTATATTCACTCATGATTATTGTTGTTAAAATTTTTCATTTTCATTTAGTTGCTGCAAGAGAAGATTTAGAGGATGACTATTGTTTTATTTGCATAGTCTTGTCTTATGGACAAGATGGCGTAATTACTTGTTATGATGAGACTCATTCACCCAAAGATCCAACAGCAGATATGCAACTACCTGTTTCTGAACTTCAAGGATGTCTGAAGGGAGACAAATGTAAAGGTCTTCGCTTGAAACCCAAGATATTCATGTTACAGGTGAATATAATGCCTCATTTCAATTTTAATGTTAATACAAACGCTTCCAAAAGCTATATTCATCAGATACCTGTAAAGTGCGAAACGAAATGAAACGAAACGAAACGAAATTTACCGAAACGAAACAAAATCTACCGAAACGAAACCTACTAAAAACGAAACAGAACAAAATAAAAACAAAATGAAAATAAACGAAATCAAAACGAAACTTACCGAAACGAAACGAAATCAAATAAAAAACGAAACATAACAGAGTGTTAATATTTAAGATCAAGATGTATAATATTAATGTTATATCAGAATTTCAAAACTATTTGTAAGTATTCATGTAAAATAATTAATCTACAGTATAAATTGTAATCGTTCTAAATTTGGCGTGTCCGATATTTGGCGGTAAGGATTTTTCAACAAGTTAGCGTGGATTTGATTAAGCGCATTCCTTTATGCATCTATCTATCGCATAGCACCCTAACTCCGTCATTACCCTAACTCCGTCACTTTCGGGAAACTCCTCGCAATTTGAAATCAAGTGCGATTATGACGTCATTTTTTGCATGTCAAAAATCCTCAATCAATTGTCAACAATTTACAACGTTTAAATTTAAGAAGGTGTTCAAACATAACAAAATTACACCCTGTTCATTTTATGCAACAATAATTGCGTGAAATAAGCTAACACCTTTTTACGGGTGCACTAAAATAACGATATTTCTGACATGCGGGCCTATTTGATTATTTACTGTGGTCAGTCATTTTAAGAGAGGTCAAAATGAAACATTCACATGTAATTTATTTTTTATTAAGGTTATTAATACATTTTTTCAGTCCGCAATAGCCTTTATGCACTACACTGATGATAACGTCAAATCGCTCATGCCGTAATTTTTGCCTTATACAGGGTTACAGATACGGTGTGTCGGTAATTATAGAATATGCTACATTTATTAAGAATGTAATAAATAGATAATATAACCATTAATATATTCATTATTGATATGATATATTTGAAACATGTAAGGACAGAAATCAAACGACATCCATACATTCTGAAAAGGTCATTGTGATTGTTGTTACAAGGACCATTTTTTTTATTCTGGCGATCATTTCACTTTGATGAAATGATATACAATTTAAATTGTATACACCGATTTTACTTATTATAACTTGCCTTAGATACAAGTTGAGTTTAAACTAAATTGTTAATGTGTCTTCATTCCCTGGCGTATCATAGATCATGTGGGTGACGGAGTTAGGTTCATAAGTTATGATAGCACGTGTGATAAACGTCGTATTCAGAAGGCTTATTTGAATAATAATAAAAATATTTTTGTAAATAATTTTATAATTATAACGTTTCATGTTATATTTAGTGATTGCAATCGATAAAAACCGCAAAAAATAATTTGCAGAGAAACGCGGACTGTTTTCTGCATATGGTGACGGAGTTTGGGTACTCGGGGATATATGTTTTTTTTTCGGCGATGTACTTGATTTATCGGAAGCCGCATTTCGCCAAAAAATGCAAATTTATAAAAAAAAACCACAGCCAAATGTGATATTAACAGGAAATTTGAAAAACTATTACAGTTGGAAAAAGTTGAATGTAGCTCAAAGGAGGGTGGGCAGCCAGAGAGACAAGGGAGACAAGCGCCGTCAGTAAAAATTCCACGAGAAGCAGATTTTTTGATATATACCAGTGAAAGAGATCAGGGTAATTTTAAAAAAAATTCAGTAGTTCTCATACATGTATGAATTAATTCATACTGCATGGTCATACATTGTAATTTTATCCATAAGCAGCATAAACATGATAAGGTTTAATATTAGATACTGGTTAAGTGGATGTAAATAACCAATTAGCCTAATGTTAAACCAAGTTTATAACCTCTTAGCATTCATTGATATAATGTCAGTTTACTAGCTTGTAATGTATTTAAAAGCTATCACAACCTGGAATGAAGGATTAAAAAAATATGTCCTGGAACCTGAACAACCCTTGGAGATCCAAATACTCCTGACACGGATGAATGGTCTATATTGGGAATATTACATGAACGAAGAGCAAATGAGGATGGATACACCCTGTGTGACCTCTCTTCTTACCAGAGAAGCTTATCTGAAGCAATAGGAATCAAGCCCAAAATAACATAGTTCGTTGTCCTATGTGCCATCAATCAGTTTGTATATGTGTGTGGTAAATTACTCAAGTAATGATTAAATTGTTGGCAGTATGATAATGGTGATGTTATAATATATATGCAATTAGCATGGATAATTTAACAAAACGTACACATATATGGTGTAGATTAAGTGTTTAAAAAAAAGTTTGGTTAAAAACAACTCAGATATTGAGAAAAAACGATCATAATGCTTGATGGATATGGATCCTTTTTCTTACTTTTACGATCAATTTATTAAGATGTTAAAATAAAAGATGTAAATATAAGATGTTTTCTTTGATAATTCATGCGGGTTATGAAGGTAGCGATTATTTCTAACGCGGGTAATGCATTTTTTTCTGCAATGTCGCCAACTTTTGTCCAATATGAATTACCAAAGAAAGCATTTTATTGTTAAAATGTTTAAAAATCTCATGTGTGTATATTTACATTATGTGTATATCGATATTACATTAGCCTATTGCCTTTTTGTACGTTTCTGTAGATTAGATTTAACACTGTTGCTGACTCACAAAGTAATACAATGTTATCAAGTTTTTATGCGTTCTCTCTTTTTAATATAATTTAGTGTTTTGTCGATAAAATATCTATATTTGTATCTAGCTATAAGTGCTATCTATCATTAATGCTATATAATCTGTGCTTGATCATAAAGTCATTAAGATCTGATCATCAAATTCGTCCCAAGCAATAATATTTTTTCACAAGGATTTGGTTTTTTTAATTGAAAAGTGTTCTTGTCCTCAAGAGTTTTATAGCTTTATTGGTCCCGATTTTTCACATGTCTAAACTTTGCTCAATCATCAAATAATTTTTATGCAAAGATAATTTTTATAACCAGTGTGAGAAACTGGAACCTCTGATTGCTCAAGAAATAGCACAAATTACTATTGTTTAACAATATGCTACTTATTCAGGTATCATTAATGATGTTGACTGTATATTACCAGGACTGTAGTGATAGATTTCAACGTCATTTGTAAAAACAGAGGAAGATATTGAACCTTTTCAATTACGATATTTTTATATGCATGTTAATATATGTTGCCAGAACATACTTATACTCATTGTGCATAATAAAAAGTGGTAAAGAATGATTATTGTTATATAACTGTAGCTTTTATACATTATTAAAAATAAACTTTTCCCATTTCCTACATTTGTTTTATGTTTTTTGTATTTAAAATTAAAAGTGTCCATAAGCAATGTTTGAGTGATCATGGCATTCACCAATGCGCAGGTTATTTTTTTTGGGGGGGGGGTGTTGGGGTGTGGGCAATGATATATATATATATATATATATATATATATATATATATATATATATATATATATATATATATATATATATATACTTTTGCATTATTTTTTATAGTGATAATTTGATATTATTCATTGCCTAAGTAAATGGAAGAGCCGGTTCATATTTGGCACTTCTCCATATTTGGTCATATCATGCAGTTAGCATGCTGATTTTAGCCAGATTTAAAACTTGAATGCACATCCTATTGCAGTTATCGCAGGGATAAATACAATAGAAACAAAAGAACAGTACTTCATTGCTCTTAATAAATCTGTATAGGCTTTTAACACATAAATTTATAACTTGAAAGTGCGTTGGATTAAAAACAAGTTTGAATTTCGAAACCAACAGATACATTTATGATTAGTGCAGATATAATCTTTTTTGATATTCTTAAAGTTTTTGATAGTTTTTTGGATATACAAAACAGTGCAAGCAAAATATTAATGTACATGACGGTCAGATGTGCGTAAACTGTTTAACATACTTTCTTTTCTACGAAACAAAAAAAAATTGAGAACAGCATAATAAAGAAAAATACAAAGTTATAATGTATCATTCGTGGAAATTTTGCTAACAAAATCTTTAGCAGGAAAAGAAAAAAACTAGAGTTGTTGCTCTTTGCATCTAAGAAATAGATCCCTACTTCGTAGTGACTTTAAAACCTGTTTCGAACCAAAATTCAGCAAAAATTGGACGGTTTTGCGGAATTTGATACATTTCAGCCAACCGTCAGGTTATACCATTTACTAAATCGCAATTGATCATTTAGAAATATTCCTGCATTATCTAAGTTCTTGAAGGAATGTTACTGCATTATATATGTTCTTTAAATAAATTTGTGCGTGTGCTTTCAACATTGTTGTTTGAAAAGATATGTGACATATATAATCATAACATTGAGGTCAGAAGCTAGAGTAGACTCAAACAACTAAAGTTGTGAATTCATGATTATCGTTGTAAATAACTTTCCTTGGCTGCGCAACTGTATGGGCAAAGCGAATAAATACGCTCATCTCCGTGGTAACCAAATAACCGGCATCACGATGGAAGCTTATGCTGCAATCAGTTGTTTCAGTTTGGAATGGGAAGGGAGAAAGACGAATTAGATTCGAGAAAAAGTCAGTAGCATCGAGACTGGCGGATGTTAGTCAATACTAGTATATTAACAAAGATATGAAGCTTTATGTCGTGGCAGAACAGTTCTCAAAAGATCTAGATCACTAGAAAATTCCTCACGAACCCTCTCATAAACTGTATTTTATGTTGTCGACCTCTTTAAAAAATAATTAAAAGAGAACTTAAAGTATCTATATTACGTTTTACAAGATTTAAAATGGAACTTATGAAAAGAAGAAGATTTAATTTTAACAAAATTCACATTTAAATATTATGACGTTATAATGGAATTTGGTACAAAAAAGACACATTTTTATAATGTTCATTATGTACGGGTAGCGAAGGAGAATGAACACTTTTGGACAATTAATAAAACTTCCATCAAACGCTAGTTTCAGGTAAGGTGTAGCAGTATTCTGTTTTAAACTGTGTCGTGAATGTCTTTCGGTCGATTGGCTAAATTAACGTTGGCCTCGTTTAATTAGTTCTTATTTTGTAATTTGCTCGGTTTTGTTAAGGATCTTTAGGTTTTATTTCAATCATTTACATTGACATACTGTGTAAGCAGTTATAAAAATAAGCCAATATGTGTCTTTTAAGTTGTACTGAACAGAGAATCTCATTATAACTATTTTATGTATATTCGTTTTATATAATAACATATTATAATCTCCATGTAGCAATCGAGAATTTCTTTTTTAAAAATTATCCATTTTTAAGTAATGAGATTATTATTAATTTATGTCATGGCGTGCAGTAGTATGGAATGTATTACTCTAGTCAACAGCGTAGCTTGATGAGAATTTTTTTTTTTCAAAAAGAAGCGCTATTGTCACATAAATCACACAGCGATCAGTGTACAGTGTAAAGAACAACTTTGAGACTGATTGATGAACATCAGTGATATTCTGAATGATTTCAAGAAGTCCTTTAATTTCCTTTAAAATGGATTTTCTTTTCCACTAAGAGAAACAAATCTGCATTCATATGGAATTTTAAAAAATGAATTTGTGCTGAAAAAATAAATTAAAAAGCTACAAAATTTAAACTCATTTGATCTGCGATGTAATAGTTTGTTTCTTTTTAAAAGTTCCTTGCGGGAAACTCTTTTATATACGTTTTTGATTAGGGTAGCTATGAAATTTACTCTGTTTAAGTTTGCTGTTAGGATTAAATTTTCTACCATTTCTTTTAATGTTAGCTTGAATGATTTTACAATATACAAAATCATATATATATATTTTCATAGTTAAACCTATATAATTTTAATAAAGTATATTAGATACTGGCAGATTCTCTATTATTCTTGTATTTTTAAGCAATAATACTAGCAAATTTCTGTGACAAATTCAGTCCATCCAACTGTCTAATGCATTCTTGGTTTATTCATAGAAATTTCAGAATAGTTTGAAAATTAAAAAAATAATAATAATTCGAAAACATGATGTTTATTAATCAAAAAATCAGGTGAAGAAACATACAGTAACTCACAAAATTTATAAAACATTCTTTCCCTCGCTCCGGGATTTGGTCTGTATCCTCTCGAATAACTGTAACGAACTTCGATCTACATTCCGACTCTACAATAAGTGGGCCTGTGTCCCCGCCGCCTTAAAGCACACATACAGCGGTAGGACCTGTTTAGCTGATGGCATGTATACCGGGAGTGGGACACACAGTGCCCTTTACCGTATCCAAGACACACGCATCTTTCTGCACAAGAGAGAAAACCAGATCCGGTGTCATAGTTTTGGGTTGTACAATCGCTGTGTCTTTCCCAACAGTCTCCGATCACCCCTCCTTTCGATTGCGAAATCGCAAGAATCAGCAACGTAACAAATAAAGCAGCTCCCTTAAGATACACCATTTTCAGTTCCAATGAAATATTCCTGCTATACAACACTAGTTTTCCCTTTTTAAACTGCTTGAATTTAATGTTTAAAACAAAAATGAAGAGTGCGTTTGTTCGCTCTGCTCTCTCACTCTCTCTGAAAATTAATAGCGTAGATATGATTTCAATAACAAATAATATTTAAAATCAATATACATGAATTTAAAACTTTAAACTCGAATGAAATGTAAAGAATCATAAAAGATGCATGAAAACAATTGTTTATCCCATAAATATATTAAGTTTAAGGACCAATCATGAAAAATATAAACCTAGAGCTAAGAAGAAACTTAAATTTGTTTCTAATATCGACTTACATATATCGTAATTCATTCAAACGCACAAATCTAGTCTCGATTTTTTACAAACTACGGGATGCATATATTTATACCTCGAGTTTCAACCTTCCATAGTGCCCTTGTCATGAATGGTATTTAGACCTCATGATTGACATGAGATTTACATCTCCCAAAAATGTTAGCCCTTGCTCCCCGAACCACGTTTGCACTTGTTGTTTAAGTATACTCATGACAACTGACAACATCATGAATATGAGCTCATCATTATATATACTATATATATAGTATGCTATTTTCTTTTAGATTAAGATATTTTTTATGTGTCATTGGTCGTCTTTTGATGTACCGAAAATGCGTCGAAATATTGTAGATACAACGCATTTTTGACTTCATTTATGTTATAAAATAAGCAATAGTTGTCGAGAGTACAAAAGGCTAAACTTTACCTTTTTTTGATTTTGCGATGCTTTTGCCAAACATAACCCCAGAAAAGCAAGCTTCTACTCTTTGTCGTTTTCAAATTTTGTTCTGACTTGAAAAACAAAATATACCAATACAAAATATAAAGCGAGTATAATGAATATATATGTAAATTAAGAGAAAATGAATAATTTAAAGATGTCATCTTTTTCCTTTTTTATAAATAGCCCAATTCGTTTAAAAAAAACTATGTGTGCATTGAATATAAAAGTACGATACATATTATTAATATAATTGTGATCTGAATACCTCTTCCTCGAATGTAAGAATGTCGTTTAGAACATTGAAACTGTGTAGATTATAAAAAAATTACTTTACCGATCTCTACTAAATCTTTACCTCTAAAGCTTTCATCATGCTGCTCTAAATATCGCTATTTAGATATAACTTGAATTAGGTTCTAAGAAATCTGGCATCCAATGTTTTATTTTTTTACCCTGCTGCCCTTACATGTATACATGGAAAAGGAGAGGTTTTCTTAATTGAGCAAACGCTTTAGCAAACAAAATCAAGGATTCCAGCTAGCACTGTTTAAAACTGTACTTACCCCAACCCACCCCCATCCCCATAGTTATATCATGTGTAAATATATTTCCTTCTTACAAATGGGATGTCCTTTTTACTTACTATAAAGAATATCGAAAAATTTCCTTTTGAGATCATATTTCATCCTTGCCTCAGCAAAACAAAACCAAGTTTTTTTTTCCTGTTCTACTCCTAATATTTAATCGAATCAGGATGCCGGATACACCCCTATATATGATTTTAAAATAAGTTATAGAGAAGGGCAATTGTGTTATATCCGTTGGAGAATAAGGAACAGTCATACCCATAAAATCTAGTATATATACATGTACATCTAGTACATATATTGGTCATGGCAGGTACTTAACTTCTTTATTTCAACCACCTTTAATCAGAAATAAACAAAATACATTATTGATCTCTTTGTTGAATAAATTTTAGAATAAAGTTAAAGTATTATGTAAGTTATTTTCAAAACGATTGTTAATCATATAGCTATTTATTCATACACTAAAACGGCAAACATAAAAGTGATAACAATACAACATGTTAAAAATATATTAAAATCAGACTCTGAAGAAAATCAAATAGAATACAATTGAATACAATATCGTCTTTCCTGATTTTTTTTTCACTATAAACATATACAACCATGGATTAAAGTCAAAATAAAAAGAACTTCAATTGCGAAATATCATTTCAACTAAAAAATATTCATACCAATTATCACCAATTTCAATTTGTTTTTAATGAAAAACAAGTTTGATAACGGAAGCTTTATAAAATTGGTCTCTATCATAGTATCGGAGTCCTTTTAAGACGTTGAGACCCAAAGGAATCTTGAATGTTGATTCACTTCTCACTTCGGTAAAGATAGGCACAATAATACACCCACCGCCATCCCCGTATAACACATTTCTTACAACGCTCTCTTGAGACAGTCTAGGCCAGGACTCTTCACAAAAAGACCTGGTGAGGAATAGAAAGGCAAACCTGGACCTTGTTAGAGCTTTTATAATGTGTTCCATCATGGAATCATCAGATAAGACTGCAATGTTCACTTTTCTCAAAGATGCAAAAACATTGGTTATTAAATGCGTTTTGAATTCTAAAGCATCTTGCGTGTCTTCATTAGCATGAATGATTGCAATGTCGTAATCCACCTGTGCTTTCTGGACTGAGTGATAGTCTTGTTCGATGTCCATAGTAGCCTAGCTATTGATATTAATTATAACGTGTGTTGACACATAAATATAAGCTACAGTGCAAAGTTTGTTTTTATATCTTAATAATCGGATGTTAAAAAATTCCAACAGAGAAATAATGGACTCTGATTTGTTAAGTGGAATTAAAAATACGTTTATGGCAGCAATTGGTCACTTATTTTTATTTTTCCGCAGGATTAGAAAATCCATCTTCCTTCCTGCTGGAACGATTGAGTTCTCCAATCATTTTTCCCGAGTAGTAAAAACGCTGATGAATGTTATACGATATTTATTTCCCGAAGACGTAGATGTAGATTTGCTGTGCCAAACAACGGTTTATAGCGAAATAAAGTCATGTTCAAAGATTAAGAGGGACCCACCCTGAAAAAAATTCATGTTTTTCTGAACAACTACGTAAAGTGCTTAAATATAGTTCACCGTCGAGTTATACGATAATGACTTTTTGAACATTTTGAAAACTGTACAACATGTGAGCATTTCAGTTTGATAGATAATTACTTTAAATATGCTTCATTGATTTTTATAAATATTGGTTACTATATGGATTTTTAAATTTTAATGCTTCAACCTCTTAAATATATTGAATGATTGGAATATCGTTATAAATTTCTTCTTCATTTAAACATAACAGCCAGCCTATTGATAATTATTTTTAGCCTGTTGACCTATATAAATTAGACACCAGGCACCGTCTGTTTAAACATTACTTGTACCGGATGCTTCAAAATTGCAACAGGCAAATGAACGACTGGTTTGTTAATTTTAATTGAATAGGTGTACGACTGCCATTGGCTGCTAACTAAAATGCTTCAACGAAATCACTTCCCGGCAAACCCCATACAGTTTCATTATAAGTTTTCAGGGAATATCTATTTTGGTCTTTACACCAAAATCAAGTATACTCTGCAAGATTTGATGAGAAGTCTGTTTTATTTCAGCTTTATTTATTAGCAATGAACAAATAAAAAAAATGTAAAAATGTTCATAAGTTATCATTTGCTTAAATAGCTTGTGCTTTAATATATTTCAATGAAAAATTGTATCGAAATCATATTTTAAAAATTGTGTACAATAGTCATAGGATTGAAAATGACTTTAGATGCTTAGATCAATTTTTCGTTATGTCTTTAAAACGAGATTAAAGATTTTATACATTTTATTTTGTTTATTATAATGGGCAAATGAAAGTGATTTCGTTTTGAAGATATTTTTTTCTCTAAAGAGTGTTCGAAGAAAGTGAAGTTCTCTTTAAGAAAATGTAGGCATAATAGAATCAAAGTACTGAAGAACTGACGGGAGTTGATTTTGTCGATGTTTATTTATTTTAATATCAATGATATGTTATTTTGCATGACAAGTACTTGTGGTTTCTAATTTGAATTACGCACATTTTTATAATATCAATTTTTGGACTTTATCGACAAGAATGTCGAGAAACCCCCATATGAATCATGTTAAATAATATTTAAAGATAAAATTAATTCAATCAAACTATGTGTCAGTAATAGAAATATTCCTCGAAAATTGTATGGATCCAAGCAATATTGAACTCTATTCTCGTTCAACCAAACGCTCGGCTGACACCGTAAATCTACGACAAGGATTTACGGAGACAACCGAGTGCCGAGTTGAACGAGACTATATTGAACTTGGCGTAGGAATACATACGACTACAAAAAATATTGAAATTGTTCGTACTATTTAAAATCTGACTATTTTCAAGGTATTTATAAATAAGTTTCCTTGAAAACAATGCTTTAGCATACATTACATCGAATTTATCAATTATTTTCAAGAACAAAGTCTTGTCAGCAGCAATGATTTGTGCTGAGGTCCAAACACTGTTTCACTTTCGGTTTGTCTGAGTAATTGCATAGGAGAGTTGATTAAAATCAACTCCCAAAAAATTAATTGCAAAGTTAGTTGAATCGTTCTCTTTCTTTCCCTTTCCCTCCCTTTAAAACATATTTGATTTTATAAATGTTTGAGAGGGTAAAAGTGGAAATTAACATCCCGAGAAAACCATTGTCAACCGACGCGAAGATGTCATTATTTAACATGAAAGTATAATGATCAAATTTGTTACTCAGGTGAGGTCCAAAATGCCACCAAACGATGGCTAAATCAACCCAAAATTTGACATCTTTTTTTTTTATCAACATTAAATATCTTAATAATTTTTATCCCAAAAAAACTTAATCTTTTACGAATATGAAATATCTTTGAGCATTGCAGTATTCTTTTTAAAGATTTAGTATCATAACCACAAGGGCGTGCGTATATGAATTGGGTGACTCTCGTATTTCATATCTGTGGAAAGAAGTATTTTTTTACCTAAAATTTCAGCAATAAAGAACATACTAGCAACCAAAATTTTAAGAATAATGGTTTAGTGTTTAAACTGTTTACATGATTTGTAAATAACTTTGTTATAAGTATCATGAAATCCCTTTATTACAATATCATTCATTGCAAAGAAAAAAATCATTATTCTCCTAGTTCAAGCAATTTGCACACTGAAGTATCTATGATTGCTTTTTAATGTTGAGTACATGTATTAAGAGATCTCAATCTATTATCAAGTTCTAAAATACCCAAAACAATATAGGGAAGAATATCTGAAAGAATGTTTTATTGTCAGTATCGTACTACACTATTATTTAGATACAAATTTTCAGTTTTTATTTAATTATTGTCATTATTATTTGTCTAAAATTATCTTTACTGAATGCTTATTCTCACATAGAAATTTTAAATTTAAAGCCAAATTTACAAAACCTTATAAATCTTTACCTAGTGAACTAGTTGTTCATGGAACACTTCGGTACTTCCACCACTAATTGGTCCTCTTGCTTTGTTTCATTCTTTTTCAGGAAATCGGAAAATCGAAAAAGAAAAGATGAGCAATTTTTCAGCAAGTCGGTAGCGATCCGATGATTCTTAATTCAAAGGCGTGTTATAGCCAATTTAACATGATACATTTTTTTCCGGATTAAGTTTGAATTTCAGAATATTCTGGATTTTGTTATTAAAATTTTTTGCGGGTGCACTAGCTGTTAAGCTTTTCCCTAGTCCCTGTGCAGAATACCATTTACAATGTTTAATATCTTTGTTTCTAAGAGAAAAAAAAGTTGGTAAGTTTAACATGAAATCTATTTGTGTATTGTTTTGTGCAGAAAGATATGTATAATGATAGGTATAAATGTGTAAACAAAAGTGTTCAGCTGTAAAGATGTATTCTTAGTAACATGTTAGAATGTTTGCGCGAGTGATATATCTAAGAATGTGCATATAATTTGAAAGATTCAAGTATCATTGTAGCATGTTTATATTGTATGATAATATCGAAATTTAAGGTTTCATTGTTTGCATGCGATATTTTGTGCACTCAACCATAGGCATACATATCTGGACATTCATTTTGAATTGTGTGATTTGCTAGAAGTACGAGTTTCGTTATATTTGCTAATTTACTATAGCATAAGTGAAAATTTTGTTTACAAGAAAACAGTGCATATATTTACTAGAGTGATAATTGTCATATGCTGAGTGTGATTTGTTTGTTTGTTCATAGCATCTGAACTTATGTATTTTTCTTTGTATTTCCATTTAATCACATCAAGTCATGTCACATCATGTCATATCAGTGTATTTGCATCTTTCAATGAGTTACCTGAATAAAGATGTTCATTAACAACAAGTCTCCTCATTGATGGCAGTCAGTACATGCAAATAAGGGAATAAGACGTTTTTTAACTTCTTACTTAGAATTAAGTAAAATTTGTTATGTAGTCAGTTTAGATAATAGAGAGAAGAGTACATGGCGTTCTTTCCATCTGTACAAATACAAAGAACTAATTTAATAATGTAGAATATCTGGTATAATTCTAGAAACCTCGCTGGCATGCTTGGGGGAAAATGGATAGACAGAAAAGTAAATGAAAATTCATTTCGTATAAAATCGGGAAATAAATACATCTTGGTTTTAATTCTCGTATGTTCATCAGAAGCTATCTCCATTGTGGATTAGATCGAAAACAAAACACAATCATGCAGCAGAAACGTTAGATTACATTCGACAAACATCACAAGGTATATTTCAAATGCAGGAAAAAGAGTTGTCGGTATATAGCCGTGAAGATTCTTCATTGACTTTTTAAGTTGGACTGACAGAAAATTTAGGCTTTGAAGTAGGCTTTCTGTCTTGTTTCAATTTCATTGGTCTCAGCATTTTTTTCTGCATTTAAGGCCAAAGCATGACATTGGAGGCTCAATAGCCGTGAAGTTGATATCTTTGTTAAAAATTATGTGTCTTTAAATCTGATCTTTGGCATAGTGCCACAGTAGGGTATAGAAATGAAGTCCAACGTCCTTGTGGAAAAAAATCAAGGTCGAGTTACAGGTAAATGGAAAATGGAGGAAGGACAGAGGAAAATGGTTTTAAACCTCTCGATGCCTCTTGCACAAGAGTATTCAAAGGTTTGGGTGCCCATAATAGCTCAAGGTCACAAGGTGAAAGGTCAAGGTCACTTTTTCAGGGGACACGCCTCCTGCAAATGATCAGAAACACTTCCAGCACGACCGCGTTTTACAGTTCTTAATGACCTTGACCTTTGACCTGACCTTTTCGAGAAAAGGTGGGCAAAGTCAATGCAAGTGGTTTCGCATCCCTACAATTAGTTGTTTTTTGTATTTGAATTTTTTGTGATATTTAAAAAAAACCACGTTTGACTTTTTCTCAGATCTGAAATGCGAAACCTTTCGTCTTTCAGAGATCTGGAACAACTTTCAAACCGATAGCGACTTTTTGGCGAACGCGTCGAGGTTTCGAAACGTGCGGTGTTTCGTCACGGAGGGTCGAATGACCCTGCACCCCGATGCACTTTTAAGCTTTTCAATATGTCGTGGATCAAAAATTTCACTTTGCTTACGGAAGAAAAATAAGAATAAGAACGGATATAAACAGAACAAAATCAAAAGGCCTTCGAAATTATATCTCGCAATGTTTCAGCTGTTTGGAATCAATATGCAAACATTTTGGCATTTTTATTCTGCTGATTGAAAAGTATGTTAGTCGTGATAGGACGCTCAATCATGTGTGATTTAAAAACGAGAGTATATAGCCCATTGTTGTTTGGTTAACTTTTAATGTTCCTAGAGGTTTTTTAGAAACTCGTCTAAAAAATCACAAAATTGAAATAAACAATATTTACGTTGGATCTAACAATAGTTTCTTGTACTGTTTAAAAATTAGAACCGGGAAATATTTAGTTCAATACAAACACTGGCCATTTTATTAACGTTGAATCAAACAGATTTAAACATTAGAAAATACAATAACTAAAAAATCAATATTTTACATATGCAAATAAAAAGTAAAGTAAAATCTATTATTCAATTAAAGTATACCCTTGAGGAATCAGCAAGATTTTAGTTCCCCGAGAGCAAGTCTTTTTCCCGAGGATTATATACCTGACATTTGTCTAATAAGGGAATAAAGTTGTAATTTACAGTTACCATTAATGCAAACGTATGAATTGCCTGCTTTGAAATTTCAAAGTACTGTCTCAATTAACTTTCTCCTCTATTAAGAATGTGCTCTCGAAAAGCTCTATCATTTGAATTATCTCATTGAGTGTTCTAGAGGGAATGTAAGTTTGGACAATTATTCATTGTTATTCATTGAGTTGTTCAATTGTTTTTTACGCTAAAAATAAGGAAATTTTAAAAGGATGCGAGTTTTTAAAATTGTTTACACATGGGCTAGGCATGATGGTATACTCAAAATAGAAATTCATTATTAGGGGAATATACGTTAATAAAGTTAACAAAATGTGCAACAATAGGATGAAATGCATAACGATAGCGTGATCGATTTCTTTTTGTACTTAAGATAAATCACTAAAGATAACCCTGAAGTGTTAAGGAGTTTCATCTTCTTTCAGGTGAACACTATTAAATATTAGAGGCTGAATTTTTTTTTAGAAAATATTTAATCGGTTGTTGCAAATTCATTTCTTTCCTTCTTTCTTTCAACATTTAAACTCTCAGTCCTCTTTTGAATTTCAGATTTGACTAATCTCTTGCACTGGGGCCTGGTTAATAATTTGTCAATTTCCATCAATTCCTCTAAACTCCATGGATATTCTTGAACAAAAATTCCGACTTCTTTCACAGTGAAATCATTCTTTCTGAACAAATTTGGTTCTAAGGTAATTCCTTGCTTTAATATTTCTCTTGTTAAGGCTGTCATCTCCATCGTACAAGATCTTATTAAGGCATCTTTCAAATCTGCCTGGTCTTGATACTTTTCTCTCTGAAGAACCTCTATACAAGTCTGCTCATCTGAAACAAAAATCAAATTGGAAAATATTTGGAATGGAATCTTGGATATCAGATTGAGCAAATCTTTAACGATTGGTCGTTTTCTTAACCGGATGGCTGTTTGCAAGAAAGACAGTAAATCCTGGTCACTCCAGCCTGTTTCATTCAGAATACTGCTAAAAACTTAATTTTTCTCAGTAACATTAAGAGGACTTCTAATGATCAAGCTTTCAACAAATGAGGCATCTATCAGGTTCTTACACCCCAGCTCATTGAATTTAGAGACAAGATATGGAGGTCCATTTGAACAGGCAACAAGATATGCATTCTTGAGGTGTCTGTAAGAATACACCTTGTCTAATTTTTGAAATATTGTCTCAATAAGCTCATGAGTTAATCTGTCCCCTGGCAAACGCTCTAAAACTTTAAAAACATTTGTGGGGTTTAGTTTCATGTGCCTGTTCTTCAAAATACTTTGAAGAAGATCATGATCTTTTTGTTCAGCTGCTTCATCAAAGTACTTTTGTAATGTCTTTAAATCCGTTTCATCTTTTAGGAATTCTATACGCTCCTTGTCCTCAACAAAAGCATCGCAGTCGTAAAAATGACGAGAAACAGCCTTCACAAAATCACCATTGTCGTTGAAATGACGAGAAACAGGCCAGCGTTGACTTAAGAAACCTAAATCTCCTTTTTGTCTTTTTATCTTTTTGTCTTGGCACGCTCTTCCTGATCGATGTGATGAATAAATGCTTTGTATATCCTTTCTACCGGGTCAGCCTCCTTTAGAAAATCCACATAAGTTAGGTTTCGTAACAGTTTTGGCATTTCGTCGACAGTTTCCAACATAACAGGAATAATGCAATGTCTCTTGTCCTGGGTGCATTTCCGGAACGCTTCTTGTTGTTCGTACCAACACCAACCACTTTTAATGAAGTCGGGACTGATCAACATTAACACTTTGTCTGATTTCTCAATCGCAAAAGAAATATTGACTGCGATTTCAGTTCCTGGAAGAAAGTCCCTATCAGCAAAGCAGCATTTGATCTTAAACCTTTTTTCCAGGTCTTTCATTATCGTTTTGGCTGCCTGTGTGTTTTCAGAACTGTAAACAATAAACAGATCAAATTCTTGGTTAGACATTTCTATTCAACTGCTAAATATATGTACACATATGAGATAATAAATTTGAATTTTAAAAAGCGCATTCTTGTATAGCACACACACACACATATATATATATATATATATATATATATATATATATATATATATATATATATATATATATATATATATATATATATATATATCTTCCTGTAATCAAATATATATTTGATTTGAACATATTGCAATTTTAAACACTGGGTTAACATCCTCGTTCAATTTCCCCAATTTACTTTTGTTCATTAACCATAAGTAGGCACATATCTACTTACAAAAAGGACAATAGTTTACATTATTATTGATAACCTAATCGAAGGTATTTTTAATTTTTTTCATCATTTTTGAAATAGTCTTTACAATATTTTAATTTTTACTTTAGGTTAGAGAAAGTAACAAAAATTGTAATTCTTCAAGTGAAAGAAGGGGTATATCTGAGAAAATAAAAATCATTCCATTATAAAAAGATACTGACGTATTGAATAAGGGTAAGGTTGTCATCTTAACGACATTTGCACGTATATATCTCATTATAATGAGTGACAACATATTCATGAATTATACTTATATTGACGATTTTCCCCTACTACAAACTACAAGGTATGCAAGTGCATCACCCAGAATTAATGATGAAACCAACAATATGAAAAGTTTACTTCATTGTTAGGCATTAAAACCATGCTTCAGCAGCCATTCAATAAGGAAACTCGTCAAAGTACTGAGAGTACTCGAACAGAAAATATATTTTACTTTATTATTGGCATACTTTACGAGGGTTGTTCGGAAATTATTGAGACAACACGGATATTTCCATTTCTAAGTGACGAATTATGGTGGAATTTGGCATAAACATTGAAGAAACCTTAACAAATAATTGTAAGTAATTGAAAGTAATATTTAAAAAATGTTTAATATTTTGTTTACAACGGTAGATAAACAAATCGGTGGTCGGGGTACCCGGCGCAAGCACAAACTCGGAGAATAAGAAAACTAAAACATCGTCTATCTAAGTGTCCGCAAACTTACAGCTTATACTAAAAGAAATCAGATTATATATGTTCATTTTGCTATTTATTGTGACTACCTTTTGATCAAGTTTCACGAGTGTTTGAGTTGAAATAGGGATATGGTACAGATATATTTACCAAGCAATAGGAATTTGAAAACGACGGTAAATAGAAATTTAACGTCAAGGCGGCGCAGCGAATATACATCAAATTGATAAAAATTTCGGAAAAAGACCTTTTAAGCCACCCAATTGCTTTAAGAAAAACTATACGATGGCAAGGAATAAAGAACTTCAGTTTACCGTCTTTTTTCACTAATTGTTTCGCTAGAATTCAGACAAAGTGACTAAATATCAAGTACTTTTTACACACTAACTGATGTAAATAGTTCTAAAATATGTACACAGAATCACTATAGGAGACATTTCACAGTAATTTGACTTTCGGTTAGAAATGACCCAATTTTTGTTCACAAAATTCAAGAATGGAGGGAATATGCGAATGTTGACATCTCGAAATGTAAACAAAAGATGAGAAATGAAGAATTAATTCTTATTTCCGTTTGTTTGTTAGGTTTTTCAAAACATAAGATCAATAAGAAGCGTTAAAATGACGTTGCAGTAAGTTTGCGGTTGCGCCGGGTCACTGGGCGATGGCAATTTGGTCAGCTTACCAGGCATGATCTAATCATGCTATGGACAATAATTTTTTTACATTGATAAACTCTATCCTGGTGTACGTTTTGGTGAAATTTCAAGGATTTATCTTTTTCCCCAAGGAAATAAGAGTAAATGTCTCAATAATTTCCGAACAACCCTCGTAATTAACATTAAGATGATTAATGCATCAATAGTTTGTGGGAGCATTGACAACTTCGGAGGCAATAAAGATCGTGGTTCAAGATCAAGGGAGATAACAACCTCTCGGAATTACCTGCTGGTACCCGTACAGCCCAAATTTTGGACAAGGAAATAATAGCCCTAGTGTCCTTTTAGTTCTAGTGAGCTAAAAGGACACAATTAGATATGATAGAAGCCCTCAGATCCTTGTAATTAATATTAAGAAACTTCCTCTAATTAACGCGTGTGTTTCTAAGTTCGTGTGATCAAAATCAAGTGGGATATAAACCTTCAAAATGAGCCCTTAATCCTTTAAATTCACTATAATATCATCACTTATAGCACAGCTTGGTCATTCATCTAATAATTATCATATAGATACGGACATATAGTTCCTATCGCACATCGCACCATCGAGGTTTGGATCTTTTGTGCTTAGAAGCGATAATGCGATGGCGATGAATGGATGGTCCGATGACAATGAAGAGACAGCGCAATAGTGCGATATGATGTTAATTCGATGGCGCGACAATGCGATGACGATGTCCCACTGAAGTTATAACGCAATGTTATGAAAGCGATAATGTGATGTGCGATAGCGATGATGCGATTATGCAAAATCGATGACGCGATGCTTTATCGTGAAGCACTATCGTGCTGTCGACTCGCATACGCCATTGCACGTAGAAATTGTGCCAAACAGGGGATATATATATATATATATATATATATATATATATATATATATATATATATATATATATATATATATATATATATATATATATATTGACTAGTTCACCAGATTTTCTATTAAAGAAGAACTATGAATAGTTTTCTAAATTTATCCAAAAAATCCAATTTTAAATGGAATAAAAAATGTATCTGCAGGGCAACAATCATCAGGAATGATTAATAATAATAACATAGAACTATATATAGCCCTAAACAGTTCAAAGCGGTTCAAACAAGTCTGAACAGGTCGGATCCAGTTGACTGACCGATCAGAATGCGTGTTACAAAACACAGGTAAACTCATCTCGATCTTGACTCGTTAGGTAGCTTTTTTTTCATATTTTCTCTGTGATGACAAAGCAGATATACTTCACACTATTTCTATTACTACTTAATATGCCTTAAGTTGTGTTAGTTAAGGGCGACTTATTTAATAGTTAGATGAAGTCTTAACTTCGTGCAATCATTTGGTATAAAATATAAAACAAGCAGAAGTTATGTACAGTTTAATCCCATGTGATGACATTTTAAAAATAAATTGAAGATCAGTAAATGATTAATACTACATTTATATAGACTTATCATAAACTCTTCAGTCACTTAGTTACATTTGTAACCTGTTTTCTAAGCTGTTTACTTTGTAATTTAGATGCAGGGAACTTGGAACAATATTTCAAACATAGAAATTGAGGGCTTGTACTTCAAATACATGATTGTATTCTAATTTCGATTACAAAGGATTTTAAAGTTTTGGTTTACAATGATGTTAATATTGGTATCAAATAATTATAATGTATGATTCGAATACAATTAAAGTCATCAAAATGTGGATATAAAACTTTAACTTTCATTTATTTGCTATAAAACACACTTAGTCTTTACATGTAGTAGTTTTTATTTCCAGAGAAGTGTTTCTTTCTCGATAACAAAATTTTTCCGATATTCATTATCTCTCTCTTTTTTACTGTCTTTTCATGCTTTCATGCAAGTCAGTACGTATATAAAACATTGATTGACATACTGGTATCTGCTTTGCGTCGAAGATTTTCCTGTTCAAATGTAAACTATGTCCAGAATGTTTCTAATATATGTCATACCATGAGTAAAAATGTTTATTGCTGTTACATTATCATCTAAACCTTGTTAATGTAAATGATTTATATCTAAATCATTATAAGATATGATATTTTTACTTTGACACTTTTTAAAAAAAAATACATGCATTTCTCATGGCATGTGGATAATTATATATGATATTAAATCCGGAATATTGTTGGTCTAAGTACATGTAACAGCAATGATTAAGAGATATATTCGCCATATATATGCTGTCATGAACAGCAAACCAAACAATATCAGAAATCTACGTAATTTCATTTCGTGATATTAGTACTTTAAGTTTTTTGTTGAAAATATCCGTACGCATTTTTTGTTGATATAATGCAGGGGCCCGTTTCACAAAGCTATCTTATGACAAATATCTGTCTTAAGACCAAAATTTATCATAAGTTTTTATCATAGCTGTTTCACAAAAGTGTCTTAACTTATGATCATCTTAAGATTGTTCAAAATCTTAAGACACCCAGATACCTCTCTTAAGACAATTTTAAACATATGTTTTGATAAGAAATAGGTAACTTAAAAGGCGTGAGCGTGTATTCAGGGACAGAATCAACCCATTATATTAAATGGACGATTGTGACATCTTAGAGAAGTTCCGTTTGCCACGACATGTTATCTTTGACTTATGTAATGAACTTAATGATCGTTTAGAGCACCAAACCAAAAAATTACATGCCCTTCCAACATCATTGCAAGTCATGGTTGCGCTTTGCTTTTATGCAAGTAGAAGTTTTCAAGCTGTATGTGCAGATCTTCATGGCACTGGCGTCGGAAGCAAATTGAAAATGGGGGGGGGGGGGGGGGCTAGACTAATCCTCAGAAATATTGAGAAAAAAGTAATTCCCAAAATCATGGAAATCCTAATCCCTGGGAGGGAGGGGGGAGTATACCTATACTTCCAAAAGAAAAAAAAATTTACTTACCCAAAATCATGAAATTCCTAATCATCCCCTAGCCCCCCCCCCCCCCCCGGTTCCGACGCCTATGCATGGTATCAGTGAAGCAAGTGTGTCCAGAATTGTTTACGCTGTTACATCTACTCTAGTTGCCTTAAGTCCTGTCTACATTAAATTTCCTTCTTCTGACAGAGATATAAACAATACTAATACTGGACTTCGCTCATATATGTAATTTCCCAAATGCTATAGGGGCAATAGACGGGACACATATTCTTATTCAGGCACCTTCAACTCATTAGTATTTGTTTGTTAACAGAAAAAACTTTCATTCAATAAATGTGATGGCAGTTTGCAATTTCAATTTGAAATTTTTGAATTGTGTAGCAAAGTGGCCTGGATCATCTCATGACGCATTTGTGTTCTCAAATTCTGTTTTGTGTCAAATGTTTGAGAATGGCAACATTAACAGAGGTTGTCTAGTTGGTGACAGTGCGTGCCCGGTAACGAATCACTTACTAACACCCGTCTTCCCATGAGATGCCCACGCTAAAACCAGGGCCCCCATTGAGCGAGCGTTTGGCGTCCTTAAAATGAGGTTCCGAATCATCGATCGCTCCGGAGGGACCCTACTTTTCCGGCCGAGAGAGCTTGTGGAATCGTGACTGCTTGTATGGTGCTACATAACATTTGCATCAAAAACAACGTCCATGTGCCCCGAAACATAAATAATTATCGTGTTTTTCAACAACCAGACAATGTTATATTCCAAGGAGTAAACAATGACGGTGCCGAAGTTAGAAGAAGATTAATTCAAACTCGATTCTGAGAACTAAGTAATTGCCATATTTCCTTTGAATATTGTGTTCATTCAAATTTTATTAAAATTTCAAAATTGTTTCTGTTGCTTTATATACTGGTAATGATAAAGTAATGGTGATTTAAAGATATTTCATCATTTTAATGCGAGACATGCATTTGTATACAGGTATTTAGAAGTCCAAATGGACAGTAAATTACAATTTTGAAATACTATAGAAAAAATTAAGATTCTATGGTTTCAAAATTATCATTTTATATTTTTATAGATTTATCTTTCAAACATTCAGCCTCCTTAATAATCATTAATCAATAAAAGGACACTATTTTCTTCACTGGTTTGTTTTTATTGTTCTTATCAAAAGAAAGTACAAAAACATACGGTAAATTATAAAGTACCCATTACTGTTATTACACATATATATTTATGCTGCAGATTTCGTAAATAAATTCTTTACTTTATAATTTACTGATTGAATTTTATGCAATCGCTCCTATAATAATTATCTTAAGATAATCTTAAGATAAGTTAAAGTTAAGACAACTTTGTGAAACAGCTATGTCATATCTTATGATAATCATAAGTCAAATCCTATGACAATCTTAAGACATGTCTTATGATAAATCTTATTACAACTTTGTGAAACGGGCCCCAGCACCCTTATGGAATTGGAATAAATTTTATAATACATGTATAAACTTTACCCAGTGTATATATATATATATATATATATATATATATATATATATATATATATATATATATATATATATATATATATATATATTCATGCATAGGAATGTCGAAAAATATTTGTTCTTGATTCAAAATTACTACACGCTATGCTTTAGTTGTTTTCTATCAATATACACAAATATTTGGTATTTGTTTTAATTATGTTTCTGTTTTAGCTTTATTGTTATAGCCTAGTTATATGTTTGTAATAATAGGACACACATGTATGATTTGAAACCGGGGATTGGATGTAGCCTTTTGTTGTTTAATTTCATTTCAATGTTCCTAGAGGTTTCAAAAAACTAATAATCAAAAACGAAAATGAACAAGGCTTATTTCTGATCTAAAAATAGCTTTTTGTACTGGTTAAAAATTAGAACTGGGAAACATTTAGTTTAATTACGAGGAAGCGTCATTTTATTTATGATTAATCAAACAGATATATTCGTTACAATCTACAATCACATTAAGTGTAAAAATTAACATTCACTTTAGGAATATACAGGATGTTGTTATTTTAGTGATATGAATTCATTAAAAAAATTCAGAAAAATATCCCTGAGGATAGCATTATTCTGTGTACAAAACGGCGTACAGTTTTTTCTTTCTCTTTTATGTATTTCTTAAAAATTACTCCTACAAAGCCTCATTTTATCATAATGTCGTAAAAGCCAAATAACAACGCTCACCGTTCAATAAAAAATTTGTTTAAAAAATGAAATTTTCCTTAAAACATTTTAATATTTTTATCAGTATTTTGTTGATTGTGTTCAGTTTTATGATTAATATCAAAACAATTTCATAAAAAGTATATAAATACTCTGTATTTTACTAGAATGGCAAAAACATGCATTGATGGGAAATGTAGAACAATAATTATATATTCGATAACTTGTAAAACCAAGAAAAAAATTCATCTGAAACAAAGAGGATCGGTTTCTGGAGAGATTGTGATAACTTATTTATAAAGTTGTTCCGACATTTAAAGTGTTCACCCGTTGTATATTGAAATGCTACACCACTCAGGCACGTAGCATTGTTTTTTAAAAGTAAGGGGGGCAGACTCATTCAAAAAATCTTGACAAGCCAAAAAAAAAAAAAGAGAAAAGGTCTCTTCAATTTCCCTGTTTATTTCCATGAAAGTGTGTGTGTGTGTGGGGGGGGGGGGGGGCACCTCAATGTTAATTCAATTTTTTGTATGTAATTTTAAGAAAAATCTTTGCTGTGCAAAATGTTTTTAAGAAAATAACAAGCGCAAGACTTAGTGTCTTTTCTTGCTATTGCAATTAAAACGTCACGATTTTAAACACGCAAACCTTTTTTGGTTGCATATATAGATGTAATATATCTAGTAAGAATAAAATCACTGCGCTTTCTAATAATCTGTCAATTACAGGCACGTAGCATCGGGGGGGGGGGGGGGGGCAGGGGGGCACTTTTTCTCGCAGCAACAAATGTATTAAAATTTACATATAAAAATTGAATTAACATGTAGTTGCCCCCCCCCACTTTTTTTGAAGTATGTAAAAAATTGATATGAAAATAAGAAAATGAGGAGTGAAATTGAAGTTACATACTACCCCCCCCCCCGATTAGGATTTTGAAGATTTTGGGAAACTTAAAATGTCTTCTTTTTTTTTTATTTTTTTTTTTTTTTGCATGTCAAGATTTTTTGGATGAGTCTGCCCCCCCACCCACCCACTTTCAAAAACGATGCTACGTGCCTGAATTATAAGCTATTATTAATAACAAAAAAGACCAAACTTAAAATAAATAAATGCTAGCTAATTTTAAATCTTATCAATCACCTTAAATTACGTAACTGATACTCATTTTTGTTTTTGAAAAAGTTTATATTTGTATACACGGTTTTGTATCCAATTTTTAATGAATATTCATAAAATGAAGACGGGTGTCCTAGCGGATCCTTTCTATTGCTTACCGTTCAGGTTCAGAGATCATCGTGAAACCGAAAGTAGAACATATTTTGGAAATGCCAGGACCAAGGTATGTAAATTTACAGAGCGAGTAGATTTCTTTTTCCCTTTTATGTACCTTTCTATTATTAAAGTCATTTAGGCAATGGAGACGCATAGGTATGTATGTTTATATAAACATCCACTGAGTATATTATTGTTATTCAAAGCGTGGGAACTTAATCTGTATCCAGAGTTATCGTTCCCGCATTTTCTTGTGTTATAGCGACCAAGTTCTAACCCGTTTATCAATCGCTTTTTAGCTCACCTGAGCGAAAGATTCAAGTGAGCTTTTCTGATTCAATTTGTCTGTCGTTGTCGTCGGCGGCGTCGTTGTTGTAATTTTTTTCACATTTTCATCTTTTTATATCATAACCACTAGGCCAATTTTAATCAAACTTGACACAAAGCATTCGTTGTGTAAGGACTTTCAGAGTTTCTTCAAATGAACGACCAGATCACCTGTAAGGAGAAAATAGCTAAGAATTATTGAAAATATATTGGTATTTTCCAAAATATTGTTCTTAAGAACTCAAAAACGCCTAAACTTGTGTGAAAGCTTACTCAGGTACCGGTAGTGTAGATTCTAGTTATGTAAGGGTTGGGCCGCAATAGGGGTTCAGATTTTCACATTTGAAAGTATAGAAAAAAGTCCTTAAAATCTTCCCGAAGTCAACTGGCTTAAATATAAGGCTTTATGTTGTGTGGAGCGTCTCCAGGTAGTGCAGATTCAAGTTTGTTCCAATCATAGTCACCTTTGAATTAAGGTGGCTCTGCAATAAAGGGGTCGAATTTTTCCATCGGAACATAAAGAGAAAAATATTTAAAAATCTTCCTCTCAGAAATCGATTTGCCAGCTGAAAAGCTTAAACTTGTGTGGAGGCACCGTCAGGTGATGTTGATTCAAGTTTGTTCAATGACTATTGACGGTAGGGTGAGGCAATAATGGGGGAGGGCCGAAATATTTACATTGACAAAAGAGATTTAACGAGGCCGGCTCTAATATTTTCTGCCCAATATTTTGAATGAAAATTTTTGCCTGAATTTCTTCTGATATAATTATTATTTTAAGATAAAAAAAATAAATAAGACATTTACCACACCGTTTGTTTAAGGGGTCATCTCAAAGTTTGTTAATTTTTAACATAGGACCAAATGGGATTTTGTTTGAAATGTATCAATTTTGCACAGTTTTTACATTTTTTTTTTAAAACTTCTTCCCTAGGAATTTCTTTTTCTATTCTACATATTAAAGTTATTGCTAAAAGGCATCAAATGATCAAATAAAAACAACCTTTTACCACCTGGTTTGTTCCAGGGGTCTTATCAAAGTTGTTTTTTGTATGCCCAATTTCCCAGATTTGTCAGATAATGACTATTTTTATATGACAAAGGCGGACATGGTGATCTTAAGGCTATTAAAACATCCAGACATATTTAAGTAATAAATAAATATATAAGATCACATATTAAGAGTCGTTAATATAAAATACATGGTTACTGTCTTGAAATATATGAACTAATCTATATCTAGGCGGGTTAAGAAAACGTGACAGAGGGCTAGGCTTGCTATAAACCCTCTTCACGTTTTCGACCCGAGCCCAAATATAGCTTATACTTCGAGACATATATGTTTATTCCACATTATAATATCAATTTTACGCATCAAACGAGCTATTTTCAACAGTTTTCGCTGAATATCTGCAGTTGAAACTATCACGCCATGGCGTCAACCAAGCAAAAAATGATGTCACAATACAAATGAAACGCTGCGCGAAAGCGTGCGCACTCGATCTGTACTCGGCCTCGTTAAGTTAAAAAAAAAAGCCTCAGAGAAAATTAAAATATTAGATAATAGAAAGAAGATGGGTAGATAAGGTGTGTAAAATGCCCACACAAGAACAGACAAGATACTGAAAAACAAAAATATCAAATAATCTGATTAATTCTAAAAAGATTATTCAAAACAATATATATTTCACATATCATCGATTTTTAACCATTAAATATGTTCAATACTCAAGATATGTTTATTCAAACTGGCGTATATGTATCAAAACCTTCAAATTGTGCCATTTTTTAGAACTTCGATGCCTTTTCTTTTATAGAGTGGGTCTGTGCTCCATATTTTTCTCATTGTCAAAATAAGGTATAATGGAAATTAAACCAAATTCAATCAATAAAAAAGTGGAGAGATGACCCACTATACATTAAAAATATCATTTTGTATCTCAACAATTGAAAGTTTAAAAAAATAATACAAGTCCGTAAATTTGTGGCCAAAATCGTATGTAGCATTTAAATAGTTCAGTGTGTTGTGACTGAAATGGCTCTGTGGTTAAAGCACCAGACATTAGGTCTCCTTATACCACAAGGCTTTTTATGTTGTGGGTTCGACACCACCAAACCATGAGGCAATATTTTTTATCTTACCTTTTGTAAAATATATTTAAAAAAAATTGAATATAGTTAGATATTGTACTTTTGCAAACTTGTATTATAATATATTTGAATAAATTTAATTGGAAAAAAATAAATTCAAAATGGTATTTCACGACTAAACCGAAAATAGAAATAGAAAATATATTCAAAGAAATGTCTCGCTTTTATTTAAAAATACTATTACATAGATTTGTCAATGAAACATACACTCATACACTTTGTTCTATCGGAAACGTATGACACACATTTTCATTGGTCGAATGCGGCATCCACCATATTTATAGCTAGCTATAGAAACTCCATATATACTAATGACTCGCTTTGATTTAGTATCAGTGATTTACGTCTATAGTTTAAAAATTTAAAGAAAAGACAATCATTAGTGGAAGCGAATAATGTTAACCTATCGGAAACCTTACGTCAGTATACATGTACATATACATAAAATGTCTCTTCGTGTATATATAGAATTAGCGTATTAATACATGCAATATGATGTAGAATAAAAAAATGTGATACAACATTATATGAACATAAATTATATTAATTCATATATGATACAATAGCTTCTGGTACAATTTTGGTCAATAAGAAAATGTTTATGTTTTGTTTGCTTGTTATACTTAGGTATAGTACTCAAAAATGCATGGGCAGAGTGCTCATTGTCCAAAATCAGGAGTATGTAGGTATTCGTCATACTCGAGGAGGTAAGGCTGAAGATATAAATGTGACAAAAATGAGGACAACATTAGGGAAAATGGGATTTACTGACGCATGTATTGAAGAACACAAAAACAAAACCAAAGCAGAAATGATTCGATTATTGGAAGATGGTAAGTATATATATATTAATCTACGGGTAGTTAATAATGATATTGTAACAGTTATTCTTCTACAGCCAATTTAGATCCGAAGTTTGGCGCTTTCCCTTTGAAAATATTACAGATTTTTTAAAATTGAAACTTTTTCATTAAATACCCCCCCCCCCCCCCCCCCCCAAATGTTTTTCTGTTAAAGAACACAATGGCATAAGCAATTATTAATGAGTCACTGTACAAAAGATAAGTCCATAAAGTAAAAATGTATTAAATCTTTAAAATATTCTTCTACTCCCATATATATTTGAGAATTACTAAATGCATGGTTATGATGTCCATGAGAACCTCTACCAAAATAATGAAATTCATGACCCCTGGGTCACGGGTTCAGGCCCTAGTTGGGCCAATATGCCCATAAAGTTAAAATACATTAAATTTTGAAATATATTCTCTACTTTCATCTATATTTTCGAAAAAAATTAAATGCATGGTTTTGATGTTAATGACACCCTATGCCTTAATTGTGAAATTCATGATCTATGGGTAAGGGGTACAGTCCCTAGGGCGAAATCAATATGGCCATATAGTGAAAATATATTAAATGTTAAAAAATCCTTCTCCTCTTCTCCCATTCATGTTTGTGAAAAACTTGTAGCATGGTTATGATGTTCTAAATAAATTGTGAAATTCGTGACCTCTGGGTCAAGAGTTCAGGCCCTAGGGCGTTGCCAATATTTTCGAATAGTGAAAATGTATTGATTTGATATTTTTTTTCTGTACTATCAGTCATGGAAGGTTAAAGTCGTGCACATTTATGTTATTTTCATAACTTCCTGATGTTAAGTTGTGAAATTCACTGCCTAGGACATGGGGCAAACGTTGAGGCTTTTAATGGGGGGGGGGGGGGGGGGTACATCTGGTATGGAGGGGGGTTGATTTGAAATAATATCATAACAATTTGCATGTAATTTAATCTGTTCAAAATTTCCTGGCTCTTAGAGAATGTTCTCAGTAATAATCAGCGATTCTCAGTACCAACGGTAAATCTTGGTTAATATCAGTAATTATCAAAACTCATAGCAAAAACGCCAGTAAATGTCAGGAAATATCAGAACCAACAGCAATTGCCTGGTATCAGTAACAACAGTAATAATATCAGTAAACATCAGCAATAGTTAATATCAGAATTTATCAGTAAAATATGACACTTTCAGTACTTTTTAGAACCAGTAATGTACTATTGTCAAGCCTTCTAAAATAAAGTAGACTCTATATTGTTAACACCATAACTACAATCCATAATTGTGACCCCACGAGGGGTCAGAGTTTAACAGACACATATAGGGAACACTTTTAAAAAATCTTAAGTTCTAAAGAACAACAATGCTACAATTGAGATTACTATGGAAGCATCCTAGTATTAGATAGATTCTAATTTTTTAAACAATGGTTCCCAAACCAATATATACTTGGCCCAAGAGGGGTTCAGAGTTCAATAAGGATAATAGGATTGTCAGTTGACGCATCTTTGATCTTAGGATTATTGTTCAAAAGGTAGGCATCTTTTACATACATGTAGTGTTACAATGTATTCCCAAATCTTACAAAAATGACAATATTTTAGAAAACTTACGCATAAATTTCCCAAGAGAGACAAGAGCTGTTGTTCAGGTGGCCGTTGGACCTCTTGTGGGCAATTACTTAAACTGACCAGAATTTTTTTAATTGTGCTGTGCTTTCTAAATTTTTATTTCCACTCATTGGTTTATATGTTTGATATTACGTGCTATTTACTTTTTAATGTCGTTGATTATTTCTGTTATCTTTATATAGTTGCTAAAAGAACGGATTTGAAGGATGACTATTGTTTTATCTGCATGGTCTTGTCTTATGGACAAGATGGCGTTATTATTTGTTGTGATGAGAAGCATTCACCCACAAATCCAACTCCAAGTATGCAACTACCTGTCTCTGAACTTCAAGAATGTCTGAAGGGAGACAAATGTAGAGACCTTCTCTTGAAACCGAAGATATTCATGTTACAGGTAGGCCTATATGTACATATAATGTCTCAATTCAGTCTGATTTGATTATCCGCGCCTTGCAGCGACTCTTTGGATCAAGTTACTATTATGATGTTAAATTTATTACAAACCCCACCACTAAAAGGTAACAAAACAAAGCATCAGTGCGGTGATCCGGAAAATCGAATCACACTCTGTAAAATTACCAGTATTAATAAAGGAAAATTGATTGGTATATAATAGATATTTTTGCTGTAAATTTCCAAAAAAATAGACAAATGAATACCAACCTAAAAGCACCCATGAGTGATTCTTAAATCTTGCTTTTACTTTACTAACAGTTGTGTATTACTAGTATAAGATAGAAGAAGAAGAACACTTCTAGCATCCCGAACCATTTTACAGGGCGGACCTTAAATTATACGACACCCGTCCCTATAATTGTAAATAAAGCGCCTATATATATGCCGCTGAAGAAGGCGGTATAGATCTCTTATAAATATACGATCTCGTGAGCGATCGAAAAAAAAATTGTTTAATCCAAAGAAAAAACCAAAATAACACTAAAATTTATATTCCTCGTTAAAAATTGGTTTTAAAAGACAGGTTTTTAAACACAGTTTTTTAAATAAGAAATTAAAAATGAAATGAAACAAGTGTATAATAATAATAACACAAAATAAGTCGTCGGGCAAAAATCATCTCGTGCGCTTCAATCTCATGAATATTTATATTAATATTGAAGCTCTTCTGATAATACAAATCAGATAAAATAGTCCAATCTGAATTTCTCAAGATTTGATAGAAAACTGTGGAATCTCAGATTAAAATTTTGCCTACAGTAATAAAACTACAGCATACAATTTGAAAATTTTTCAGTTGGAAAAAGTTCCTTCTAGCAGGGCTGATAGTACTCAGTCAGACACACATACAGAAAAGCCAGTGAAGATTCCAAGAGAGGCCGACTTTCTGATATATACATGTGTTAGAGATTATGGTAATTGAAAAAAAAATCACCCGTTTCTCATACAAAGATGGGTTAAATCATAATTCAAAGTTAAAGATTATGATTTGTCCTTTTTTCACGAATAGTATGAACACAATCAATTTTCCTACTAAACACTAAGTGGATCTAAATAACCATTTGTTCTCCTGCTAGTAAAATCATGATTGATCTCTCTATACAACTCTGAATACATTTTATCAATATACCATTTTAACATAAACTTGTTAGGCATTAACAACATCAGTAAAAAAAAATACATTGTCATGCAAAGCCTATTTTGTCTTCAAACTTGAGAATTTAGATATATTTAGATATATGTTTGGAATGTATTTAACAGCTCTCGCCGCCTGGATTGACGGATTTGAAAAGTATGTCCTGGATTCTGAAAAAACAGGACAACCTCCCTTGGAGATCCAAAAACTCCTCACACGGATAAACAATCTATATTTGGTACATTATGGTTCATCAGCGGATATACCTTGTGTGACCTCCCTTCTTACCAGAGAGGCTTACCTGAAGATAGAGGAGCCAAGCCCAAAGTAACAGTATGTTGTCCTTGAGATACAGGTACCATCAAGCAGTTTGTATTTGTGTGTGATTAAATACGCAATAAATGATAAAATATCAGTTTTATGATGATATTGTAATGTACATGTAGTTGTAAAAAGCTTGGATAAATTGAACAAACTTATTTCACGTTAATGATTTGGATTAAACTTTATAGCACGTGTTTATAAAAATAGTAGATTGTTGTTCAACAATTTAATTGATAAAAATGCGAAATATAATTATTTAGAACTTAGATATTGGTAAAACGCGAAGATAATGCTTGATAGTAATATGCTTCAATCGATTTATAAAATTATCTAATATATATCTATAGTCATTTGGCATATATGAATCTAGATGTTATCCCGCGGAAGTGCTGGGAATAACTTTCTACACATTAACGGGCTTTGTATTATTTATACACCTTGTTTGTATTTACTGTGTCCGAATTTTTTTAATTGTTTTTCATAACCCATTTCTTAAATTTTGAAACCATAGAGTGACTAGCTGGATATTTAGAGGAGCTGAAAGGAATGAACATCTAAACTGAAATTGATTATATGTGGCCTCAATTTTTTGGCTTTCTGTTTGGTCTGTATGCAGATCCTGTTGCAATTGAAAATATTTTCACTTTTTTCACTATTTGATGTATTAAATAACAACCCTCAATATAACATTAACATGCCTAATAATTATAATTTCAAAACGAGGAGGAAGATGTAGTGTGTCGTATCTCTTTTCTTCATTTAATCCTTTATACCAAATTTCGCTATAATTTTTTAAGACTGTGTTACATGAGTTTTCTATATGTAAATTGAGAAATAAAGTACGAGTTTTCGTGAATGTTGCAGAATAACCTCCGAGGTCGAGAAATGTTGTTTTGAAATATAAAAGCCGAGGCGTTAGCCGAGGCTTTTATATTTCAAAACAACGCCTCGGCTTTTATATTTCAAAACAACATTTCTTGACCTCGGAGGTTATCCTGCAACATTCACGATGACAAGAACTTGAAATTGACATAATTTTCAAAACTTTTTACTGTTTGAAGTTGTACTTTCATGGTCAGTGCGAGACAAATAGGTATTTCTGATCTGATAATTTACTGATGACGTTCGTGGTATATTGGAGATTAAGGTCCGCGGCATCTCTTTGATTTCGGCAATAGCTGTAGTAGAATTTTAAATAAACGCATGTTATAAAAACAAACTATGAAGGAGGTAGCTGTTGACTCCGTCCGTTCGTTCTGAAGCAGTTTTATCGTTTTGTGCGGGGACAATTTATTCATATAAGCCAGAATGAGATTTAATTTATACATTCGAGTTGTTAACACAATCTGTTCATGGTTCACAACTTTATTGATATTATATAAGAAAAATATATGTAATCTAAAAACACAAGAGCATGCATATTTATTTGTATATTTTAAACGAAAGATCAGATCAGATGTTGTCAGATCAAAGGTATATGCCCGATACATAATAAACTCGTCCTTCAATTTCCGCCATGATGTTAATTTGTCAGCCTGCTTTCTTGGCCAACCCGTTCTGGAAAGTTCAAAAACTAAAATAGTGCATTAAAGAAACTGATTAGCTGCTTTTATTTTTTTTTGTAAATTTTTCAAATCCTATATTCATGTATACTCTTTATAAATTTCCGCTAACCATTTTCACTCTTAACATAATTATTCAGTATTTTTTTTAAAGCGAGTATATACATGTATCTTGATAAAAACTCTCACTGGCATGGATCCGCCAAAACGTGTCCACCACCTTACTCTCATTTTTGCTATTTCGAACCGGTTTATCGAAAACGAAAGTATTTTTTTTTTCATTAATTTGACAATACAAGCTTAATGAGGCTGTCTAACAGCCTTGTACCATTGTAGCATTGTAGGAGGGGGATGAACCTATAAGATATTTGGTACTCTAACAAATCTATTATCATTTAATTCTATTGTAACAATTCGGTCTATCTAAGTACATGTAGTGTCAATTTGCTTAGTTGAATTTATATCACTAATCAAGGTATTTAATCATTTTTACTATAGCTATTCTATCTTGGCTATGATTAAACTGTTATTCCTCATGTACATATACTTAGATTAGATATATTTATATAAATCTTTACAGTAACATATTAAGTCTTTTGTATTTTTCTATAAATTAGGTTTACAATGTTGCTTACTATCGAAGTAATTGTGTCAATATAATGTAATTGAGTTTTGATGCGTTTTCTTTTTGTATTAACATTTGGTGTTTTGTTGATGAAATATCTATAGTCCCTAACGACATCGATTTATGACTGTTCCATTGTTAAAAGAGTTTTATTGAATGAACTTTATACTTGTGATCTTTTTTTACTGAAGTAATTTTAAGTGATCAAAAATGTTTTGTTTTTAAGAGTTTTGTATTTTTACTGACTTCTAAAGTATGCTCAATCATCACAGGATAACCTCCTGTTAATGTCCTATGCAAAAAATATTATAACTAGTGTGAGAAACTGGAACCTCTGATTGCTCAAGATGCAGCATGAATTACTTAGGTCAAACAATGTGCCATTTATTCAGGAATCATCCACGATGTTGACAACGAAATCAAAATATAATATCAATGCTATTCTAATAAATTTCAACGTTTGTAAAAACGAGGGGAAAATATTAAACCTTATCATTTACATTACAATATTTTTATTTGCAAATTGATATGTTACCAAAACATACTTACACTCATGGGGCATGATAAGAAGTCGTTAAAAAGGAACAACTGTTATAAAATTGTGGCTTTTATACATTATAAAAATAAACTTTTTTCTTTTTCCTGTAGTTGTTTATGTTTTTTGTATTACTGGAAATCTTCTACAAGCAATTCTTAAGTGGTCACTTAAAAAAATTATTTTTATCTCGTAATTACGAAAAAAGATCTCGTTATTACGAGTTAATTATCTTGTTATTACGAGAAAAGATCTCGTTATTACGAGTTAATTATTTCATAATTACGAGAAAATATCTATTTATAATAAAGTACATAGTATTTATTATTTGATGTTTTATTGTGAAAAAAATACATGTACAATACGTGTTCCTTGTTCTTCAGATCAAGACCCCCAAGTCGATTGGTTCACCCTTCCAGTCTATTTTTTTTTCTTTCCAAAAACGTTAACAATGATAATTATTAATTTCTACATAAAGTGATTTGATTTGACATTTTATCTTGTATGAATAAGTGGAAAGAACTTCATGAAATTTTACTTTTCAACGTATATTACAATCCCGAAGTAAATACCAGGTATTCCTATCCATAAAAACACAACTCCACTAGTAACAGATAACTATATAGTTTTAATCATGGATATGCGGGATTTACTTCAGATTAACTGTTATATCATATTGAAAATAATTATTTTTGAAAATTAACATTTTGGAGTCTAATAACAAATTATCGTTAATATACATAAATTCGTCAAATAATTTATTAATCAATTTGCTTGGCTCCTTCTGATGAAATTTCTTTCACTAATTTAATGAAAAACTTACCAACTCATAATAACGAGATCTTTCTCATAATAACGAGATCTTTTCACGTAATTATGAGATCTTTTCTCGTAATAACCGCAAACGTGGAACTCTCGCTGTAGTACGAGAAATATAAATGGAGGTAACAGCTGTTGCAAAAAGTTATTTTTAATTAAACATGCAATCGTTTGAAAAATAAACTTGCAGGTCAAATTAGATTTATAATCTGAAGTGTAAATCTTAAACTAAAATGAATATTTATCTTGAATTAAAGTGGATAGTGTTATTCGAGGATACTTGTGAGTGTTCCAAGATAGCGAATGCGATAGAATATTGACCAGTTTCAATACCATATTGTTGACTTTAGTTTACAAGGTTTTCACTACACAAAGCACTTGCGTGAACCCAGAGGTCCAAGCGGAAAACATAATTATATGTAACCTTGTTCAAACCGTAAAAAAGTCAACATGCACAATAAAGCTGTACAAAAATGTAATTTGCCCTGGGCATTGATCAGTTCATCTAAGACTCTAGTAGATTTAGGAACAATGTTTTTTTGCTAAATCATGTACCGGCAGATCCAGAAAATGGACAGAAATCAGAAATGCTTAAAACTATTTTTAAAAATGTGATCTTTCTCCAGAGTCCCTTCTAATATCCGAGCATGCTGTTTATCGACTGTTGTTTCTTCAATAAAAACGGAAGTCGTAAAAATGCTTACCTTGTCATTGGAAATCTAAAAAATTATTTTGTTGAAAACCATTCTGATTGCATTCACAAGTACTCTGAAGTTGACATTAAAAAGATGCTTGAGTTTCTGATCGACAAAATCGATGTAGTTTTTGGAAATCAAGTCTTCCAACAATCTGTTGGAATTCCCATGGGTACCACTTGTGCCCAATGTTCGCAGACCTATTTTTGTATTCTTATGAAGCAAAATTTATTCAAAAATTTGTACGTGAAAAAATAAATCACTCGATGTGGCCTTCAATTCAACATTCAGGTATATTGACGTCGTATTAACAATTAACAATTGTTATTTCCATACTTACGTCGACTCGATATATCCCAGTGAACTTGAAATAAAAGATACCACAAAGGCTGCGTCACCTGTTTCATATTTAGATATCTTACTGGAAATGGACATTGATGGTAACCTAACAGCAAAACTTTATGATAAACGCGATGACTTCAATTTTTCTATAGTCAACTTTCCTTACTTATGTAGCAATAAACCTTCATCGCCTGCATATGGTGTTTTAGTCTCTAGGTTAATTCGATACACAAGGGTACGCTCTTCGCATTAACAGTTTCTAAGTTGAGGCAAGCTTCTGACAAACAAGTTGGAAAAAAACAGGACTATCAACAGTCTCGTTTGAAGTCACCTTTTCGCAAGTTCTATGGTCGATACAACGACCTTGTCAGCAAATACAATCTTCCACTGGGACTGCTGACTGACGTTTTTCATACTTATTGTTATACCATAATTAAACACCTAATTGTTTACAGAGTTTACTGGGGTTTTTTCCGATTACGACAAAGAGCACACGGCAGGTGTGACCGGTCAGCAGAGGATGCTCACTCCTAGGCATCTGATCCTACATCCAATGTAATGGAGGTCCGTGTTGGCTCAAGGTTTGTATTTTGACCATCACACACAAACCAAATCATCAATGTTTCGTTTTTTCCATATTATGACATTTTCCCGATTTTGACATTTACCTCGATTATGACATGCCCAACTGTGACTAGTAGCACACGGGGGTGTGACCGGTCAGCAGAGGATGCTCACTCCTCCTAGGCACCTGATCCTACCTCTATCTATTTGGAGGTACGTATTGCTCTGCTTTGAATGTTTATTTCGTTTTATGGATTTTTGAGAGGTTGACGATTTTTATTGTCATTTTTCATTAAAGTAAGAAAAAAGGGAACTGACTCCGTCAAATAACATAATTAACACATTTTTGTAGAAGTTTTTTAAACAGATCAAAATCCATAACTATACTTGTTATACATGTATTATAGATAAAACTAGAGCTGTATGATTGGTTAAAAGCTAATATATAGAGAATATATTAAAACAATACCAAGGATTTAAAATTTATTTAATTTTAGTAAACCTGTGTAATGTAATATACTACAATTTACAAATGAACTACGCTGAAAAAACATCATCAACAACAAAAAAGAAAACCTATATTTGATTTTTGAAAAACCCAAAACAGGCGTTTTAAATAGATAAAATATGTACACTCGTCATAAAAAATTAAATCAACTATTTTGAACTAAAGAAAATTTCTGTAGATGCAGTTTCGTGGCTGCTTAGCTTTGACAGAGGTTGACTAGAGGAATGGCTTGCTGAGGTAGGTTTGTATTTCTTCTGTCTGTCGATGAACCTCTTGCAACACAGTTTTCCCCAGTACGTTCTCAACTGTTTTTCTCTTGCAACAAACAGAATGAATATGAAAAATCCTTGAAATGTTGTCAGTATGGTAAAGATGTAACTGAAGACGATCCTTGCGTCCTCGATCGCTAATATACCAAAGATCCAAGTAAGTCCTGCAAAAAAACCAAAACAGAAATAGATGAAGATTTCAAATTAACTATATCTTTAATGTCCACTCTACACTATCTGAATCAAATAACAAATATGCTATGCAAAAAATGAAATTTTTAAAAAATGACTTATTAAGTTAATCATTTGCCTCAAAAGATTGTTAAAAAATACAAAATACAAGTATTTAACCAGCAACTCAATAAAATAAGCATACATAATGCATACCCAACAAAATGAAAATTGATACAGCTGCTCGCAAGTTCATCATTGCTCGTTTCGATTCAGACTGATTTGATTGCAAGCCTTTAGGACGATTTAGTAGAGTTTTTAATACTAGTGCAAACACTATACAATTTACAATAATGATCAAAGCAACGGGGAGAAGGAAGGCATAGTAGAATGGCGTCGGCGACATCCAGCAACTGAAAGATAACCAAAAGCATCATATACCACCACATTAACGCACAAATTCACGTATTTCGACGTATTTTTTTTTATTAAATTAAGTTTTTAAATTCTGCGCAAAATAAATTCAATTCTTTGAAATAATCATAAACTTTATAGTTAATCTCTTCTTTTTTACGATTCTACACAATCACTTACTAATATTTCCCTCCTCTATATAAATCATAATCAACTGCCAAAACACTGACAACGGGGATCAAGGGTAATCCTGTATAAAATTAAAGATCAATTCAAAAGGGTAAAAAAAATTCAGAACGACACTTTAACATAACTATTCACGTTTTCCAACAAGAAACATTGGAAAAGAATTTGAAAAATTTATAATATTTTACACCCTATTGAATAATATCAGGTTCATGTTTGAACTATTTCACTTTTGATAATTTCTTTTAATAATTGGACATATATTCGACCTACCCCAAGCTGGAATTGACGCCTTCAAGATAAATCTTGGAACATATGTCCCTAAGACTCGCACAAATCGTAAATATTGAAGGAATCCCTCGACTAACATCCACATAAAGGAAACCAATAGGAAGTAATGCATCAGAGCCGCTACAGTAATACAACCATAATAGCTGTCGGTACGCTCCATTCCCGCCAAAAATATCACCATCGAGCAGAGTAAAGCCAAAGAGAGGTTGAGAAGTGTTTGCTGTCCTCTGCCTTTTCTTAGCTGTCTATTTTAAGATAAAATGAAATAAATACTGAATTTTTCATGTCTGAAAATCTTAGTATACGTCATGATAAAGTGATATAATTGATATGTTCATTGCAGTTTTGGAATTTAATCATGAATATCACATTGAAAGTAAAAATAAACTTACTTGAAAAGAAGAAACGACAAAACTGTGAGGCCAAGCCCGACAATGGATAGACTGAGACCAATGATTGTTATAATAGAGAGAGCAAGGGTGTTGACCTTGTCAATAATGTCACTCTGACCCTTAACATCCTGAAATTTAAAAGAACGTCAATGAGGATAATTGTTTTACGCAATTGACTCAATTATGTTGTCTAATATGTACATTCATTCAGGTAAGAACGTGTATCTGATACTGAAGACTTGCAAGTAAAATGGCAAAGTTGGTGAGGTGATCACACTCGCATACGACGAGTCCATCTTCCACTTCCGTTCTTTGGCAACCCCTTGTCGACCATCCACCGGAAGTGGCATAAAGAGAGTGATTCCAGAATCCACATACCGAATCCTCAGTGATCTGTACAAAATTTGGCAACAGAAATATGAAATTGCTGACTCCTTAGAAATGTTAAAGATTAATTATTTGTCATATTTTACTTTTTAGAAACAATTTTAACAAGTTTTCAAATATTGTGTTTTATTATTATTCTGAAAAGATAAATTCAATTGTCTCTTGAGAATTTTTTATAATTCGTCATTTAAGGAGCAATTGTCTGTAAAAGATGAATTGGAGTTTTAATTCTCAAAAAGAAATATACGGGCGCATATTTTCAACATAAAATTAAACACAATCATCGTAATATACAGTTGCTTTTATGGTACCGGTGGTATGGGACATCTGTCGATTTTAATGTGGATTAATGTACATTAAAATTAGAATACTTTCAGTGGTTTAGATTTTTCAAAACACTATTGAATATTCAACCAAAAAATACCTTTTGAAAATTTTTGGAGAGGTAAAAAATGTAGAAACCCCAGCGGGAATCGAACTCATGACTTACAGATTCGTAGTTAACCCCTAACGCACTGCGCTACGCTGTTAGGTGACTCTACTGAGAAAGAAACTACTTTTATAATTAAAAACCATTTCATTGTTTATTTTGATAAACAATACGTCACAACATGGAGGTGTCCCATACCACCTTAAGTGATCCTTACGTTTATAGGCTTATAAATTGACCGAACGAAATTTCTTCCAAGATCCAAGACGGATTTTCCATTCGAAATAAGTGTTGCAGATGCTACTTTCCCATTCAGCTCATATCTCTTATTCATTTGTCGAACTTGAAATATTTTCGTACTTTCAAAGATGGTAAAAATAACCCTTGAATTGTTTCCTGTACAACAAAAAAATTATAAAGCGAATTTATGACGATATAAATCAAACTTTAAAATAAAATTTATAGTAAAAGTAATTTAATTTTTTAAAATATGCATTTCAACTTTGAAACTGTTAGCAGAGTTCAAAACGTTAGAAATGTATCTTGCTCTAAAGTGTTAGTTAGCCAGAAAATGGCTCTAAAACTGTGGTTTCAAAAAAATACCCTGTACAAGATCTTTAGGAAGGATAATAGCCGTGTCAAAGGACGTAATGTTGATGCTATCCTCAGCATTAATCAGACCTATTGTGTCGTTGTCCAAAACCACGTCAATGCCTACATTCTTCAACTGAATACCTTTAAGGTATTGAAAAACATGGTTATACGTAAATTCAGGCAATCACAGATTAAAAAGCTCAGCAAGACAAAGCATCACCTTTATGAGACCACCTTGATCCCAACACCTGTATCTGAAAATCATAGTAACTGTTAATGATCTCTTATATCAAATTATTAGATATTGTTGTGTGGTTTGGCTCAAAATCATTTATCATAAAATACAAAATTGATCATGAATGATGTAATATCATATGATACAACATATATAAAACAAAATCATATTACATAAAACAAAATAACATATCATATTGTATCATATGATACATGTATGTTAGTGTAATATATTATATCATGTAATATGAGACAATATTGTATTTATGATATGATATTATATAAATAGTGCCTGTTTGGGAGGGTAACAGTTGAAATTGACACCCCGAGAAAACCATTGTCAACCGACGCGAAGCGGAGGTTGACAATGGTTTTCGAGAGGTGTCAATTTCAACTGTTATCCTCCCAAACAGGCACTATTTATTTTGTTATACTGAATGTCTTTTTTAAAATTTTTAAGAAAATTTTACTGCTTTTATATAGGAATAGCGTGAATTCTACAGCGAACCGTACGCGCATAATTTTCGCGCATGTAACATTTTTAATGTTACCCGTTGCCAAGTGCATTGCTAACGCTGAGGGTAATAGTAAATATTATTAACTGCGTCTTAACCAATCAGATTTCAGTATTTAACATGAAAGTATAACAACACATTATTTCATTTGATATGATTTTTTATCTATTGAAATTATATTGAATAACATGTTATGTAAATGCATGATACGATATTGTATTATATGAAATGATAATGTATCACCCATGGTTATATCAACTGTTTAACACCAATAATTAGAGAGCTCTATATCAACTGTTTAAGTCTGACAAGGTATTAAAAAATATACTTCATTTTGTAACCAACTTCAAGACCATAACACAATCTATTTACATCTACAAAGTATTATTCCCTCTATTTCTTACGAAAACTTATAGTTACATGTAATTCATAGCTATATAGAAACAGCCAGACTGAAATCTACATGCCCCGTTCATCAATTGATCGAAATCTACAGCGGCTGAAACTTGAGTAGAAATTGACACGCCCTGTTTATCGATTGGTCTAAACCTACAGCGACCTACAAAATATCACGGACTGCACGAAATAGTCATGGTGATGCCAGACTTTCAGTCTCACAGGAGACGATTAGGCTGTTCCTTTTAGCTACATGTAACCTACTTACGTACATTAACAGTAATTTAGCGAATTTTACTTACTTTTCATAATCAAATTATAGATTTATTAAAAAGAGATGTTAATATAAACAATAAGATGCTTTCTTTGATGATTCATGCGGGTATGAAGGTAGAGATCATTGCAGAAAAAATTTACATAACCCGCGTTAGCGGGTTATGTATTTTTTCTGCAATGTCGCTACCTTTATATCCCGAATGAATCTAATAATAATAATGAATCGAATAAGCATCTAGATAATCAATATCACTCTCAGTATCTCCGATTCATTTTGAATCATTGTAACAAAGTTATTTAAACCCTGACTACTTTTTAGGCATAGTATATACATGTAGAACCATTTTAACAAGACCTTGGACTTTCGGTAGGATGTAACTATGTATTTCTTGCGTCGAAACAAGTTAGAAATGACGCGGTTTCAAGCGAAATATGCACTGATTGCGGTATTTGCTCAAAAGCCAGACAAATCTTGTTGACTACAAAGAGCCATGGTTGAGTGGCCAACAATGAAATAGACAGGCCTACGTCACATTTCTTTTTGACACAACTACCCAAAGTCCAAGCTTTTGTTAAAATGGTTCTATTACATGCAAGTTTGAATAAGTACTATTATTTACATCAATATGTGACCAGCTCCAAAAAACATTAACCTTCTCCAGCATTTGAAACTCATGGCTTAGATTCAGCATCCAAGCATGTGGAGTGCATCTATATCACAAGATGCAATCAGTTCAAATTTGGTAAATGATGATTTGTCTATCAAAGGGCACCTGCTCAAAAAACTTTAACCAGCTCCTAAAACTTTAACCTCATCCAGCATCCAAAACCTATGGCTCAGATTCAGCATCCGATACTGTGGAGTGCATCAGTATCACAAGATGCACCAGCTATGCAAGTTTAGTGACGTTAGGACCAGTAATAACATAGATATAGTCATCAAAGGGCACCTGCTCCAAAAACTTTAACCAGGTCCTAACACCTTAATCGCATTCAGCATCCGAAACCTTTGGCTCAGATTCAGCATCTAAGCATGTAAGGTGCATAAGAATTATATGATGCACCATCCAAGCAAGTTTGGTGAAGTTGGGACCAGTAATAACCCAGATATTGTCATCAAAGTGCATCTGCCCCATAAACTTTAACCTGCTCCAAACACCGGAACCTCCTCCAGCATCTAAAAGTCATGGCCCAGATTCAGCATCCAAGTCTTTCAGGTCCATAAATAGTCCCAGATGCATGATCAATGCAAATTTGGTGGAGATGGGACAAGTAATCATTTAGATACAGGACCTGCAACAAAAACCTTAACCAGGTCTGGACGCTGACGCTGTCGCCTGGTGTACAGCATAAGCCCCCCCCCCCCCCCCCCGATTGGTCTCGGTGAGCTTAAAATGTGCAAATCAAATGATTTAATTTAGAAAAGGGTAGCTTTATTTTTAATAAACATACCAATTACAGGCGAGTCTCCGGAAGTGACGTCGGTAACAGCCACAGCAAAAGATTTCTGGAAATTTCTGTACTCTGTGCCATTAAGGACCACGTTTCGAGTGATTGTTTCGACACTTTCCAAAATCCTGAACAAGAAAATCAAGATTTTTGAATATTTTCATTTAAAAACATAACACAAGTATATCTTCTGTGAAAGTCTTTGTTTTGCTGCATTTGCAAATACAAAGCTGAAAAAGGTAAATCCTGAATTGAAAATACTACCAATGTGACAACTCAAAGGCAAATGGCAAATTTAAAGCTGTGTTTTGGGCTAAGGAAATTGTCTGGCCATATAATAGGGAAACAACTCGTCTTAGACTGTCCGTATGAAACAGACTCTTGCTTTTCTATTAGTTGTCATATTATTTAAATATTACCTGGTAGTACTGCTGCCTAGAGTGTGGGCATTCATTAGTATCTCTTCGGGTGCCTCAAGTATATTCGACAGCGTTTGTAATACAGAACTCGTAGTCTGCAAAGAGAGATTCTTCATAATAAAAGGTCGCCATTAATGATATGTTGCGAAGTTTGCCCCTACATCGCATGAATATACTTGTATTAAAACTAAAGCTCAAAGTAATTTTTAAAATATTAAGGACATATTTAGCAAACCTGCTCAGATATCGATGAAATGCTTGCGATATTTTCTAGAACCATTGACGTGTAAACAACATCTTCAACAGTGAGATTCGATGAATTGCTGGTGAGATTGGCGACATCTGATGCCACTAGCTCAACATTGCTATCATTTGTAGGTACCTGATATGAAGCAAATATTTCACATAAGCCCCAATTTTGTCTTATTCTTGACTCCAAATTCCAGACATATTTTTAAACAACTCCCTAACAACTGTAAAACTGTTCGCGCCCCAAAAGGACACTACATTGAACTACTTTTATTAAGCTTGATAGGAAAATTATGTATACATACATTTGACAGTTTCTTTAATGACGTCATATTAGCGAATGACGGGTTCAGCAGAAACTGACAATTGGGATTAACCGTCACATTCCGGATTTCGGCTGGCGCCGCTGTTCGCGTGTAACACAATCCAGACAGTAAAGGCTCGGAATCTGTCCATCAGGAATTTAAAATATATATACATTTGTACATGTAGATATATCAATTTCAAACACCTATGTATGATAGAGATTCAAAACAGTTATGTACCTGTCAATAAAGCAATAAAAAAAATTCAATCCCTTTTTAATGGTCTCTAACATTGACAGTAATTGAGTAGAAAGCAAATTAATTACGATGTTTTCAAAGCATGCTACGATCGGTGTATTTACAGAATAAAGATGGCTGTCATCAAGCAATACCACACTTATCGCCATAAGACTATACCTGTGATACAAAGCTCCTCAGAATATGTCATGGATCCATTATCAACAGGTTTAAAATTATAAGTAGACTGGAAATCAGGACTGTATCCAACGGTGCAGTATTCTAAAATGGAATATTCTAATGGAAACCTTGTAAATATGTACCTCTATACTCTGGAAATGGCACTGTGTAAAATATCTATGGCTTGAAGAATGTGGTTATATTCTCAGAGAATGTTGAAGATGGGATTTATCATGGTTAATTCAAAGTTTATACAAGGTTCATCTGGATGGACGATCTTACACGTAAAAGGTGCCCTAACTTTGGTTGATATAAAACAGGGGCGCTTTGCAATTGGTAGAATTTATTCAACACTTTGTTTCCCGCGATATATATGAAATATATTTCTTTGGGGTCCACTAAAGCATCATCACAAAGTTGTCCATGACCAGATGCTGTACATGTACTGACATGTATTATAAATACCAATACTTGAGTATTTAATATTTGATGTGATTTTAATAAGACTTTTCTTTGACGTTGACGGGTAGGAAGTGTCGGAAAAGGGAACAATTTACCTTCGTTGCGAATTTCAAAGGTGTTGAAATCAACTAAGAGGGCCTGTCTTCGTCTCCGTCTACTATCAATGGATCTGGTTCTGGCTGATATTGTGATATTATTCAGAAGATAATTCATTGCTTCTGCTGACTTCCATTCCTCATTCGGTCCCACAAAATACAGTAAGAAATTTAGAGCGTTCCTTTTTCTGAGCCTATTCAAAAAAAGGAGAAATTAATTTTCGAATTGGACCTTTTTCATATGCGAAGGATTTGTAAATATTTAACTGAATAATAGTACACATGAATATTGTATTGTCTGATACGATATAATATTGTATCATGAAAACAATATTTAATTGTCCCATATCATAAAATAAATAACATTGTATTAAATGATATAAAATCATATCAACTTTAACATCAATTACTTATAAGCAAGTTTGAGTGAGGAAAGACAAATTGTTCTTAGCATCTTTGATAATTAAGATCAGTCTCCAGATCTGAAGCGATCCCTGCATTAATGTTTCATACCCATTGTTGCATGAAACATGAAAGTCATAGTTGGTTATGACGTCAAGCATTTTCTCCAAAATCCAGCTCCAAAACGCAAACTAAACCTGAACTGTTATTTAACTTGCCTAAGCATCTGAATAATAAAGATCATATTCCGTACCTGAAGATATGACCAGTAATTACTTAGATATGGCAATCAAAGTGAACTTTTAAGATTGAGCATGCAAGCCTGTTAAGTGTCCCCAGATTCTCAATTTAAGCAAGTTTGGTGAAGTTAAAACAAGTAATAATAAGATTTAGGTCCTACTCTAAAACCTTTTAAACCAACATCACCACAAACGCTGAGGGTATATCATAAAAAATAAGCCCTGTCTACCCAACCCACCCCCACCGACTTCGACACAGTGACCTAAAAATGGACAACAACAAAATCATTTGTCCCTGGCTTGTGTAAATCAGACTTTAAAATGTGTGCCAGTCAATGTCAATTCAGTAAAGACTCCCATCAAATTTTGATTTTTTTTTTTATTCTCAACACAAATACATACGGTATACTAGTAATTCCTATGAAGCCTAACTGTCCTCCGCTGACAGGGCGTATGTCTCTACTGACAGAATAGATCTTGGAAAGAATTGCTCTTCTTGATTGTCCCAAAAGAGATTCCGGGCTGGACATGTAGGCTTCCACCAATGCGTCTTGTAACGAGAGACTTCCGGTCATAGAAACAGTTGCATGAAAAATCGACACCCTCTTTTCTGTAACAGATAAAATAACGGTTAAATAGATCTTTGACTACAACAGCTACACATTTTATGTTAATATTGAAGGGGTATCGTCATGCTTCAGCTTTTAAAGTTTCCAAGAACGAGGTCGACAAAGCTCGAAAAAATCCCAACTCGAAGCCGTGCATCATGAAGTACCTGTATCCACCATGATTCGAACACCCTCTCTGCCGATAATTATTGTCTATATCCATCTGCTAATCACGATGAGCTACATCTACGCAGAAGTCAAAACGAACTAAAAAAACTGCAAACTAGTTATGATTCGTTATAGATGTAGACTCTGTTGTAACATATCGATAACAGAAATTTTGAAAAGTTCTGCTTTAATAACAGTATTTTTACCCATTCATATTGCTAGCAAATAAGCATATATTTGGTAAGTAGGCATAAAACAACGTGTAAACTCATAATATTTTATCTTGGTTTAAACAAAAATATGTTTTATTAAAGACAGATAATTACACGATGTTGTATAATCAGCGTCGCTCAGTATTTCTCGACGGGCGTGTGCTATTTTGTTTTCGCACAGAAAATTCAACTAACGTTGCCGCAAAAAGCATTGTTACATAAAAAATGTTCAATACTATTCAGATTTCAGCATTGTTTTCCCTCTATTTAGACGCAACAACAATTTCAACTGCACGTGCCTTGAACATGCATGTTTATAAAGAATAGCAAGCTCTGTATATCGCTAATAACCCAATTGGTTTTTAAATTTTGGATGACCATTTAAATTTAATTATTGCTATGGTAAAGCATACTAGACATCAAATGGAAAACATTAAGGACAGTGCCGTGTAGTGCTTGGTAATTAGATATCCCAAACTTGGAGTACTGAGTATTGAAGGGCGTTTTCAATTCTCTCTCTCTCTCTCTCTCTCTCTCTCTCTCTCTCTCTCTCTCACCATTTGGAACTGCGTAAATAGTTTTGGATAGCACAAGTCCAACCCCTTTTCTTTGAATATCGCATCTGTATACGTCTGAATTTGCTGAAGCCGAGGATAAAAACATTTCCTCGTCAGGTAACTCTGGATTCCACTTCATTATTTCCCTCGAATAATTAGTTTCAAGAACAGTTAATCGATCTACAATCGCACCCCCTTTGTACACAGAATACGTGTCAGTTTCCAGATGAGGTGCAGGAAATTTACAACTGAGATTTCCATTCAAAACTACGCCATTAGTATTGAATTTTGGTTTTTGAAATTCCATTTGAAGTTCACTTGAACTGTCTGTAATTATACAAAAAGATATTATATTTCACAAGATTAGTCGACTGTGATTTTATCTAATTGTGATGTTAATACATGTGCATTGTACATTCACTTCTTGTATTTTGACTGATTTATAATGCATTTTAGGAGAAAACCAAAGAAAGAAAGATACATGCAGATGTTTATATATATATGGAAAAAATATGTTATTGTTGGTTCATATGGTTATGAGGGAAGCGGTCATTGCAGTTTCCGCGGGAGGTACATGTATGTACATGTATTTCCTTCATACTCGTATTTTGACATCCACTGAATATTGTCTATACTTCTATATCTTAGATAACGATGAACTACCAGGAGGTGAATGTACACAAAGTTCACAATTCACATTCAGTTAACTTGGATTAAACAATTTAACAAAAATCGGTTTAATTTACAATCAATTGGTTGAAAAACGTTTGAAAAACTCACACATCCTGTTCTTTTTGTTGGTTTGGCAGACGACACTCGCAGCAATGCTACAATTGGTCGCGCTGGATATTTCCATGCTTTCACTGAGACGTATAAAGGAACAAGAAACGGGCGATTCCACTTCAGAAAACCACACTGTAAAGATAAAAACAATATACTAGTATGACATCAATATGAATTATTCTAGTCTCGTTGACTATTTACGGTCAATCTTCTGTAATTTAAGTGATGATAAATTGCATTCATTTTATTGCATCTTATTGCCACAGAAAACTTAACATGTTTAAAAACGAAGGTTGTTCAAATACATGCTGTTCCTTATTCAGTAATGCTTATTTATCGATTTACGCAATCATGCTGTTAAAGACACACACCTGATGAATTGAAAAGTGCTAAATGTACAAGGAGCCTCAGAGTCAGATGTCGATCCTTGACCAATTGCAATTGCAAAAGTGTTCCCCCGTTTTGATTGCAAACTTCAATAGCGTCCAATGGTTGTTTAGGATCTTTGGTCAACAAATAGCAAGAACCTACATCCTCCGCGCCAATCCACCCAGACGGACAAGTATTTAGATCTTAAAAAAGTAAATATTCTTTACAAAAATATATTGCTAGTCTTGAAACGCAGTCTTTGAAATAGTGATCGTAGGTAATAATATGGTTTTATTTTTGTTCTAGCTCTCTCGGATTGATAGTGGTCAGCACCAGAAATTATCAGAAATGCATGTAGTAATATTATTTGATGTTTTTTTTTATCTTCTGGAAATTCAGATGACATTGTTTGTGACACTCGATCTGTAAATGCCTACTTGGTTTAAAGCTTAAAATGTCTGCCTCTTTGTAGCAGAGAAATGGAAGGCGTTCGTTGCAATCTCTTATCTGTAGTTCTTGATATAAATTGTTGACCCCAATACAGAAAGGATAGCCCTCTATCCAAGCATCAGATATGTTGATTCTGAAAAAAAAATTCAGAGTCAGTACTTTCACAAAATATGTAGAATGATTTAAGTATGATGCAAATGCCTTGTCAATGATTCAATGGCTATTGATATTACAAAGAGTTGAGAAAAAAAATGAAAAACGATTCACTGCATTCGAAATAGATTCTTTTAAAATACCAATATCAAGACTTTTGCATAAGAATAAGCAACCTACATAATAAACTTGAACCTAATGCGGACAGTCAGTTTAAAGAGACACTACAGCTCATTTTGCGCAAATTCCAGAAAATGACTAATTTCAAAGTATGAACTTAGCAAAAATTACGCTTTGTGAAATAAAATTTCAAAGTTCGAGTCAATATGATATAAATTCTAAATTCCGGAACATCTTTGATACGCATTCGCGAACTTAATATTGCAGTAAGAAGATTCAAATCCGTGCATGCACAACTTTTATTCTTTTATTGAACTGTGTTTAAAAAGAAATTACCAAGATGAGAAAAAGAAGCTGATGTGTCTCTATGAAGTCTAATGCTTCAGAAATATGGGTGGTCAACAAAGAAAGAATCCAATCAACCTTAAAACGTTTTAATTTCTTTGGCCAGTAATCTCTCTATAGTGATATAAATATGTAAAGCTCTCTATGTAAATATGTAAAGCTCTCTATGTAAATATGTAAAGCTTTCTATGTAAATATGTAAAGCTTTCTATGTAAATATATGAAGCTCTCTATGTAAATGTGTAAAGCTCTCTATGTAAATATGTAAAGCTCTCTATGTAAATATGTAAAGCTTTCTATGTAAATATATGATGCTCTCTGTGTAATTATGTAAAGCTCTCTATGTAAATACGTAAAGCTCTCCTTCTAAAGCAGATTAATATAGTCTGAAAATGTCCGTCATTACCCAGTCCTCGTAGTAAAAAACCCATTTGGGAAACTACTTGTATTAAAACTGCGATGATCAAAACTATGCTTCAACGGTCAAATAGCGACCTTCAAAACTTGATCAACATATGCACGTTACAAATATCAAGCGACGCAAAAAAAAAATTCGTCTTACAAACAAACATGGCAAACAAAGGTTGGCAAATCTGTAAATTGTTATTTCTGAAATTTTAGTAAATTCAAGCGAAACTTGACATTGATAAAGCGATATGCAAAATATCAGTCCAATGGTTGTCAGCTTAACAGCTCATAGACTACGCGACATCAAGAGGACACTCAAAAGGATAGATGTTAGGGAGGCTGGGTGGTCAACAAAACACTAACCAGATCTGCCTTAAACTTTTAAATACACGGATATCTTTGGCCATAATTATCATTTAGTCCAAAAAAACCCCAAATATTTAAGCTTTAAAATTTGAACAGTTTTTTTTTTCAGACTTTCTAGAAAAGGTTTATTCGCCGCGATGAATGGAATAAACCTTAAGACTTTATCATAATTATTACCCTCTTCCGTACGACAACATCGATGTGTCCAAGAAAATGGGAGGGGCTCCATCTGAGACCAGGCTTCCATACTCCTCATATCCTCCTGTCCAAACATCTACAATGCAGAGGGAATGTATTTGTTTTACGATTTATAGCCTTATGTGAGTAAAAGTTTATTTAATACAGAATTATACATAAAGTATTTTAAAGATTTTTTCTCATTTAGAAACGCTAAAGAGCAAAACTATGGGAGAATGCTTCTCCATGTACCTGTGCGAGGAAGATATGCAAAAGGGTCGGTTTCATTCCCATCGGGACTTAGTCTGATTACTACTGGTACTATGAAAGCTCTTTGCTGTCGACAAATTGTTTGGGCTTGGTAAAAGGAGGCTGTTTGTTCAACTTTCTGGACACATCTTTTTCTTTTTAAAGCAGATCCAATTTCATAAAAAGTTTGCCAGTTGGGTGGACAAACTTCAGCACTAGCCGTATAGTATTCTTCTGCAACATTACCAAACTCGCACAATGTCAATTTCATAAAGGAAAAATCAAATGAAACGCGATCATGCATACATGTGATTTTTATAGTTTTGTAAATAAGCAAATTTAAATTTGTTGAGCGCTGCTTTAAAAAAGTTTCTTGTTTTCGATTTTACCAAGAAAGATATGATTTTACAGTTTCAGATGTCAGCAATATAATATAGACACAACATTTGAAGCATGTCATTAAACAATACTTTTGTAAATAATTTAACTCTTACTTGATTTGTTGGATAGCACGTGAACAGTTGCGGGCCCTGCACTGCTTCCGGGGTCGGCACTATCCATTATTTGTATTTCGATAAAATATTCACCAGCATCGAAATCGGTCACATTATTTATTGTCAGCGATGGTTGGCCGGGACTCCCGCCAGCATATTTAATGCCCAGATTTCTGTTATTAATATCTTCAGCGAAATCTGAATTCTTCTCCTTGTGTTTCCAAGTCACCATATAATTTTCTGTCAGTGGAAAGCTTACATTGACTGAAATCGTGAGATTAGTTTCTGGAAACACATAGTAGACGTCTTGTAGCAGAGATACTGAGAGCCGTCTTTGTTGTTGAGTCTCTGCAAGTAAACATGTTTCATAGTCATTTAGTCAAGTTTTCCTTTTGATTTTATTCAGTTTATAGCTTTCCACTTCAGTTTATAGCTTCCTTAATAAAAAGAAAACATTAAATTCTTTCATCAGATGGCTTACTACCTATGCTTTTAGTTTGTTACTTATGAAATTAAAAAGGATACCACCTTTCCCTATATAACCCTATATAATATGGCGTGGTGATACGGATATATAACCATATAATGGGCGTGGTAAACACTTCAGATTCTAGATGTGCGACCATCCTGTATATTTGAGGATCAAAATGTTAACATTTTTTAACTGCTTGTTTCTGTCCAAAACTGTTGTCAAAAGATGAAAAAGCAATAAATACTAGTTTGAGGTTTTACACGATCCTCAAATGTACAATACGCCGCAAATCCCTCCAAAAGCAAATATCATCAGCGTATAGAAGCAGACTTAGATTGTAGCTGTCGATTTGGTATCCTTTATTTATTGTTTTTAATTTCAAGACTAGATCTTTTTTAGATTAAGTGAATAATGTTTGGTATAACTGTCTCCTTGCCAAACTCCTACATTGCATCGAAACCAGTCTTTAAACTTGCGTTGAGCCGAACGCACGCTCCTGTGCTTCAATATGCAGAATATTGTGATAAAAGTTCTAACCAATTCCATTGGTTACATGACTACTGGGGTAATGCTCTATCTATAGCTACATTGCCAAACGCTTTCTGTAGGTCAATGAATGTGACAAATGTTGAAGTATTCAAGGCATGGCTTATGCCTTCGAAACTATTTTTAGAACGGAACTGTAAATCTTCGCCGCTGCACATTGCAGTAGTGATAACTACTGATTGCAGACTCCTCTGTAATGTAGTGAAATTGCATGTATAGTCTAGAGTCCGAGGATTTGACTTTTAAGATTGGGTAGATTACACAACGCCATATGAACAGAGTAGTGTTTGTATCAAATTTAAACGAAAACATTTTGCGCAGTATTCATTTTTTTTTTGGAGATATAATATTCTCAAATTTCAAGACTTCATAAGGCAGCTCGTCAATCCTGCAGATCTATCCGCTTTGGATTTGTTAACCACATATTTATTCAATTAAGATACTTCAATTATACCTGTTTGTCTATTTAGATCAGTGTTTGATTAGGTCTAACATGCGACACCTTAAGTGATATTCATGATTCATAATTTTGAAGATTGGTGGATTTTAAAATCTATCTTTCCTGTAAAATTTCTTACTTTTACGAGACACGACAATTTATATCATCAACTCTCACTGGACTTCAGTTCATACTAAATGTCATATAATATACGACTACGTGATGGGCTTGATTAAATCCATCGCCGCATTCACAAACTGTACAGTCTGATTTGATTGAAGATTTTGGCCAATTCCATTAACATAATTGAAAATCATAATGATTCGCAAAGTGCCCCATTTCTTCCAATATACGAGGGTCAATCAAAAAATACGAAGACTTTTGTCATAGCTATGTCACTTAACGTCATATCATTTCTAAATTTGGTAGACATAATTTAGCAATAGTTTTAAATAATTTACAAGAAAAAAAGTGAATAAATTACTTTATTTCTAAGAATTATTCAGAATATAATCCTGTAAAAATGAGGTCACGGCGCACGGTCAAAATTTGTGTTATGTCATCAATAAACCGTATAATGTTGAAATTAATATCTCTGTAAATTGGGCTTAAAACCAAATAATATTGAAACCTCAAATTAAGTATAGTCATGGTATTCTATGTTCCAAATAATGACGGGATTTACCGTTTTGTCGAACAGATATTAGTAACTAAAGACAGATAGTCCTCTTTAGAATTGACTAAAAACATCGACGTCGCCGGACGTCACGGCGCAACAAGAAGTACAAACAAAATGGATTTAACTGAGGAAAAAGCCAATACATGATGTGAAAACGCTCAATGGTGCAAAAAACAAGTCAACAATTATTTACAAGTTTGTGTTTAACTTTAATAAATTTTGTGGGGATGGTGGTAATTGTATTTTGAATATAAAACAGTCTGAAAGAGAGTAGAATATTTGTAAATAGTTGGTCTAAAAATAAGTAACGTCAACCGACGTTCAGGGTTATCCTTACTGTAAATTAAAAGATACACGGTTAGAAAATGAAAACTTTGAAGAACTAAATTACGATTCTCGAACAAATGTGTGCAAATAAGATGTTAAGTGGTTCAGTGCCATTTTGAATTGTAAGGAGAAAGGCACAAGAGACTAAGCGTGATATAAAGATGAGGTATATCTATAAACTGTGCGTTTTTAATCTGGACGTCATATTTTGAACGTTATCGTGCGCCGTGGTGACAAAACATGTTGTTTTAAAAAAGGGGTAACAAAAAAACCGATTCATCAAATGGACTAAAACTTTGCATATCAATAACATAAGTGTTGGTGCACAGATTAATCTGTTAAGTATGACTTTCATGAAAAAAAAATGATACACAGCAACATTGTCTTCGTATTTTTTGATTGACCCTCGTATATCATGGTTTACATGTACATGCAATTAACTTTCTTCACTTAGTTAAAATTGTGATCGAGCGGAAAAAAAGAGTGATAACTACTTATCTAAATGCGAAAAAAACCGCAGGCGTTATAGCGCAAAGGAGCGTTTAAATGGCGTAAATCAGGGACACGATATCGCAAAAAGGGCGTTATTTCACTCGCAAATCAAACTACGTTTTATAACGCAAATTCAAAGTTGAATTTAGTAAACACTAAAACGTCTATTTTGTTTTAAAACTGATTTTTGGTTTTAAATGATTTTTTAAGTTACTTCAATGATATTTTACAAAACTGAATGAAACTGTTCTAGACTTCCTTACAGTTGTGATTACTCTTAAGTTATGGTGAATAGACGGCAACTGTACATAACAGAAAATCAGTATACATACATATACCGTAGTTTATCTCCATCTGATTATAAATTAATGTATTAATTGTAAGTTCATAGATATATGAAAGTCGTGCGTCAGCCACTCAGGTTAGTAAGAGTGGCAATGCTTGTCCATTTTGAAGTCCGAATTTCCTTCCGCTTTACAAGAAGCTATTACCGGTTGAAGATTTTCCGTGCAAAAACAAATGATAGCCTTTTTCTTGAATAAACAGTTGTTTAATGACAAAGGGTGTCAGGGTTTTTTATAATGTTTTAAAGAAAAAAAATTGTTCTGGGAAAAAAAAACCTACTTGTTTCGTAATAGATACTGTAACTATTATAATACTGCTCACCTAAAATCAACTGAGTTTGTTTACTCTGTGTTATCTTTCTTCATTTTTATTTGATCGATGATTAATGTGGCGTGTTTACAATCTCCGAAAGAGGATATAATGAACAAATAAATGTAAGAGTGCTAGCTCACCAGTTAGACCCTGCAGGAAAAGCAACACACAAACGAAGGTCTTCATTGTTCTGAAAATAACGATTCTGATATATGAATATTGATAATCAACATATAATATCGAAAGGGGCGAGAATAAATATATTTATAAATTAAAGAATAGTAATGTGCATTTTAACGCTGCTTGAGGATTTCGTTTTTGTTGGGTTTTTTTTTTGGGGGGGGGGGGTGGGGGGTGGCAAAAGTATTATTTTAATAACTGTTTCTATATATCAGTCCGCCTCAAGTAAAAAACTTGAAGTATATTAACCGATAAACAGCTATCTGATTTGATGTGACGTCATCATTCAGTCATGGAATTAGTCAATTAAAGATAATTATAACGTAGAACAATATTAAATATCGACATTGTTTCGATCGACATTCATCAACCCTGTTAACTTGTTCTTATCTAACATAAAACAATATAAAAATATATAAATACATGGACTTTCTAAGTGTTTCTGTACTGGCAGTTGTCTTACAATCTAAAAATCGCAGAGGTATATTTTTCCTCATGACATGCTTGTATTTTCAGAGACAACTTTACAGATTACACATTTCTGTTCAAGTAGGCGTCAACAAGAATTGTTGTCAAACCTTCAATCTTTGACGTTCAGCGATTTTATCAAAGTGGCCGTGGGATAGAAGGCACGACGTGGTTTCCTGCCTTAATTACCTCAATTTCATTCAAATCGGAGAATTCGCATGACCGTTTAGATTTTTACACTTTCAAGGTATTTTTCAAAACTAATATAAAATAAATCAGTGGGCATTCTGTAATAGCAGTAAAATTTTGTCGACAAATTGATATACGATACACAAACCTGCATGATGGATTTTACTATTATGAAACCACGTGCATATTCTGTATTAAATACGCAAGGTGTGAAGTGTCTTAGATAAATATATATAATATAAATGTATATACAGAGGCACCATATGAAATCGCCTTAATGACAATTCTTTAAAAAAAGGAAATTGACTTTTTGATCAGTAATAACAATTTTAAAAAATGATAAATTCGCCTACCCTTCTCATCCAAATGTCTTCATACCTTTTGATTTGTAAATAAACAACAAGTCGGGTCAATTGTTAGGGAAGTGCGCATGCCCTCTCCACTCTTGTCAACTGATGCGTGCTCTATTCTCAAGCGCACCCACTAATAGTCATCATAAGTTAGTTTAGTTTAAGAAATATTTTATTCAAAAATATACATATAAGTATATAAATGAATCTGGATTGAACAGCAGGCAAAAATAGCCTATATTAGTTCTCTCCACCTGAGTCATAGTTACACATGTAAATTAAAACCAGTTGGATGAAAAATGATTTAAAGTATATGAAATGTTATTGTTTCGCTGTTGAACATTTTTAAAGGAGAAAATTTACCTATGTGCAGTTTTAGGTATTGCAATCTCTTAAGTAATTAATATTACGGTCTTCCTTCAGAATAACCTTTTGAAATAAAGGGAGTGTTGTAATTTTAATTTACTCAAACTGATGCGGATGAGAATTTACAGGTACATGAAGTTGCCGGAAACTATTAATGCCATTCGCGGATATTATCTATTTATGAGCATTTAATGAAATGGACTTAGCGCTCTCTCTCTCTCTCTCTCTCTCTCTCTCTCTCTCTCTCTCTCTCTCTCTCTCTCTCTCTCTCTTCTCTCTCTCTCTCTCTCTCTCTCTCTCTTTCTCTCCCTCTCTCTCTTTCTCTCTCTGATTTAATGTATAGGTCAAGCCTCCATGCGGCAGTGTTTAAGAGGAGGAGCGATAGGATTTATAAAACTTAAAATGTGGAAATTTCTTCTCCCACATGAGCAAAAGTACACCTTTTCACACCTGAATGATAACACGTATGATAATACTAACTTTAATTTTCCGTCAGCTTTAAAAGGTTTGTATCTTCAATAAAAAGTACGAGGGCTAACACTAGACAGAGTAAATAGATTCATTTAATTTTATATGGATGTTAGTTTAGAAAATCGAGAATACAAAGTCATATAGATGTGCTTGTCATTAGTGCATATAGAATATCAAAATATTCTACATAGTGTATATACACGTGTGTAGAATCAGGTATATGGCATTCCTACTAGCTCTGGCTAGTGGGTTAACCCTTTAACTCGATCGGTAGAGTGCTGGACTGGACTGGCGTGCCAGAGGACCCGGGTTCAAACCCCAGCAGGGGCAAAAAGTGTCTCTGTTACACACGTTAACAATTTCCATGAGTTAATTATTAGTAATCCTAATTAGCATTAGAAGGCAATCGTGGCAAAAACCATCGGTCAATTCAAATCCAATTTACTAATTTTATCGTGAATTTGGAACAATGTACCTAGAAATCAACGATTTTGTAATTTATGTAAAAATAACATTGGCGACGAATATCACTATATCATGATATGTCCAGAATTGAAAGAATATAGAAAAGCTTATTTACCATCAATGTATTTTAGACGACCAAATGCTTTCAAATTTTTTGAATTATTTTCATGTAATAAATTAGCTGTTATTAATAACTTATGTAAATTTATCAATATTATTAATAAGAGAGTCAACTCTCCAGGTTGATGTGTACAGTATACACTCTTGCTTTTTGTTTAATATTGTATGTATTGTATATTTTCTCTATGTTGTTTTATACAATATGAGAATAAATAAAATGAATGAAATGGATAAACTTGTTTTTAGAAAACAAAAAAGAAATTCAATGATCAGCTGATGATACACCTCTATAGGTGAATTTAATAAGTAAACTTCCCCTAGTGTAATTACCGCGAACCCTGATCTCCCTCAGTGATCGTCAGTTAAAATACAGGTTGCTTATTACAATTAACTTCCGGGAAAGAAACATGCTTCTCTATTTGGCGTTCATACGATTATGAAGGTATGGAGAGCGTTACAGAAAAAAAAAATTAAAAAAAAAAAACCAAGGGATATCAAATAATAACATATCCAATAGGAGTTCGGTTTTCATATTTATTTAGCTTAATGTGTAGCATAAAACTTTTATTAATCTGCCTGCACGTTCATCAGAAAAGATATCAGATGATTATTCCTGCAAATAATAACATTAAAACTATAACTGTGTTGTCAAGCTTACTGTTAGTAATAGAATTATTCAGGATTCAGTTGTTAGCATTAATAACAAATTATCACTTGATACATTTAAAGAGATTTATATTTTACTATAACGTTACATGTATATGATTCATCTCATCTGAAACACATATTTAGAATTAATGACCATAGATTTTAAATTCCCATCCGAATCATATCATACTAAATGCACAAAACACACATACTAAGTAGGTATTCTTTATTGATAATAAAGAATATTATCACATTAAGCATATATATATGTGTTTCTCAATACTTATTGAAGAATCTAAATAGAATATATATTTAACAATATTTATTTTTTTTTTAATTAAATCAAAATAGCGTAAAAAATTCAACAAACCAGTCTAAGAAATCTAGATAAGAATATAACCAAGCTAGACTGGTTAGCATCTGCTATGATTCAAAACACACCAGATCTTTCAGGGATCAAATCAAAAAGGACAAATCAAGAGAAACAAGGAAATGTGGAAATTTTAAGTAGATCTTCCCATGTGATGCGCAATTAACTAAAACAGGTTTAACTCTGGCATTTATGCCGTCACACTTTATAAAAACATTGTAGTTAAACTATATATGAAAAATTTCACTCTTTCATTTTCATTTCATTCTCTTCTTAATTTATTTAGTGTCACCTTACAATGACAATGAACTTTATTCTCAATAAACTGTGTTTACAGTGTAGAGAAAATAAATACAAATTACATTGTGAAGAAGGATTAGTACATTAACCAAGAGAGCTAACTCTCAATAATTGTATTTATAAATTTACAGAAGCAGAAACTACAGAATACCAATTATATTGTCACCACATACCCTTGCAGTTGAGACTGATTGTTTTCAATTAAACAATCAGGAATCAGAAGAAAAAAAATTTGAATTGTAAGATGGATGTTTCCCTTGTATGATTTAGTGCTAAATGATGAAATCTTATTTTTAGAAATAAAAGGCAAACATTGTTTAAACTTGTACATTTTTGTTCACCTCAGAAAATTAGAACCTATGAATACAGTTATAGTGGAAAGTTGGAATATTATAGTTTCAAATTACGATTTACTTACATATTTTGTCTATCCTCCTATTCCATGTGCGTATATGTTTGGAATTTATCATGAGATGTTTTGAATGAATAAAGAATTATGGATAATTTTAATTTCCCTTGAGAACAATTCAGTACAATTAAAACAAGAAGTGAACACGTAGTAAGGCCCTAGATAGTTGGTTTTCCTCACCTGTTATTTTGGTACTGTTAAAATCACTTAAGGGTATATAACAAGCAAAGGAGAATTAACTGATAAGGTTTGTAGAAATGTACTCAAACGGCATGAGTCATGACCTCATCTAACCATTTACACAGTCTTGTTACATAATTTGACAAAGAAAGAAAAATTCGCCTATTTTTCGAGTTTAATGGACCGGTGTACGGCAATAAACGAGGGGGAAACAGTTATTGAAAAATCTCAACAAAATTATTGACGTCTCACAAATACAATTTACCAAGCGTTCCTTCATTCTTTTTATTAGATATTTATTATGCTGTCAACCTCTTCTTCGAAAATATATATATATAACAAGTTAACTAAGATTCTCTGTAATTCTTTTTACAAGATTTTAAGATATGGTTTGCGGCTTGCATTTCAATTTTTTTTTAATTAAACCAAATTGATTTACCATTAAGTTCAATACACTTAAGACTTTTTTTTATAAAATTCAAATGATTTTGACAGTGTAGCGAAGAATTTTGACCCGGGGTGAAATTGACCTGGAGTCATTTTTCAACGTTTAAAATTGAGACCAAATTAAAAGTGTTGAATAAAGACCCTAGTCGGTTGAAAATTGACCGCATCGTGGAATTTTGATTATGAAACCGGTTTCAACAGCAAAACAAGACACTTAAGTGGATTGATAATCAAATCTTTGATTCATTCAGCAAGACAATTACAGTAAAATTTAATACATATTTATTACACCTACCCAGTGAACTATGCAATTTGACAATTAGCTAATACTATTTAATTCTCTAAAGAAAAACGTTTTACAACAACCATTTTTAGTAATTCATTTTCTTAACATTTTAGTACATGTGTACAGTTTATCTTGTAAATGTTAGTGGTTTGAGGCTGCATGTACATTTCCAATGTATACTCATTCCTGTACAATGCTATAAGTAAGTAAGCAAGTAAGTGAATGTTTTATTATAGTGACATGTGTTTTATAAACAAATAAAGATACATGTACATACGAAATCTATACTACTATATTAAAATAATAGACTCAAATTTTTTTAGCTTTAATACCGATAAATCGGAAGAGTTCTGTCTTTTGTTTTATATATTTTAAACTTGATTGGTATTTGAAGATTACCAATTTGTTTTTATTTTTTCTCAATCAAGCTTCGCTAATTAATAATTAACGAAAATTCCTCAAAAATTTCCGGAAATCATCTGAAGTTTTTGGATATTACAATCTTGCGAATGCGCAGTACATTCATGTGAAATCACGGGAGGCTCTTTATTTGATGTTTCCACAATACCACATTTGCATATTGCATGGATAACTCAGAAACGATAAAACAAATGCATGTAAATTTTCATTGGAATTTTTTTCTGTTCTCAAGAAAAGACGGGAGACAACTCTAACACAGTGCATTTACTATATAAATCCCGAGAGTTCATGGTGTGTAAAAACGTTGTTGAAAAATTGTTGAATTCTGCAATTAAAGAATTAGACTTTTTGGAGAAAAGTATTTACAGCTTCAAAATGGTTTGTATGAACAATTTGAATGTGATTTTCAATGCAACATTATTAATTTTCTCCAAAATCGTTTTGGAGCAATTCTGCAATTTTCTGCTACATTACGGGTATATGGTAGGCATTTTAACTGTGGTGAAAGCCTTTCCCAAGACACAGTTAGATTATTCTAACTCAGCAGAGTGTAGTGAAAATAATTGCATTATTGTAGGCTTAAAGCTTGGTTATGTAAATGTCAACAATGGACGGTGTGTCGATGTATCTATTTCTTAAATGTCCGATATCATATGCAATGTCAACCCGTGCACGCACGGGTCAAAGTCTAGTAATACCTTAATGAATAAACACCCGGCCCATCGGACCTATATGTCACATTATAAACATGAGTATACAAATAATAAGTTTACGCATTGTTATTTTTATACAGGACAGATTGTCTGCACATAAAAGCTCAATATACATATTTTGCAGTTTGTCTAGGAAAGTAAGATAAGAGAAAACCATTGCAGTCTGAGTCTGACATGTTTAGTAATCGATTATTAAAGCCAATACTAGTAAAGAATTCGGTTCTAAGTTTTGAATAAGATGTATAATGTAATAAAAAATGAAATTCGTCTTCTATTGCTTCTACAGAACATACAATACATAGCCTATCGTTTACTTCCTCCCCCCTAAATCGCCCTGTTTCTATTCTGATAGAAAGAACACCACATCTAAATTGCGCTGTTATAGATCTATGAGGTTTGGGTATATCCATTGTAACGTGTTTTTTTTAAATCACTTTTGAAAGACCTGTAAGTTCTGAGTTTTGAAACACTTTGTAGTTCATTTTGCCAGTCATTCACAAATTTCTGTTGAAGTTTGATCTCGGCTAAGTTCAAGTTACACACCTCCCGATTTAAAAAACATGTTGACATTGATAAATTGGAGTAAATGTTTAACATGGTGTGACCAGTTTTGGTTATTTGATTTTTCTAAGTCCCACATGAAAACTAATTTTGTAAGTCTAGTCTATCGTCACTCATAGTAACAAGATGGTTCCACAATCGTAGCATGTTAAGTTGATGGCAATAGAATGAAGGAAACCAGCCACTATCTCCTTGAATAGCTAAAATCGGAGTAAACCGGTGCACCCCTAGAAAGTATCGCAGCGCCCGTAGCCGTACGGATTCGATGTTGTTATGTTTTGTGTGCCCCCTCACTCCACTGTAGTAGTCAAGAATTGGCACAACTCGGCTTAGAAACATCTTTTCGTATGTGTAAAATCCTATCGATTTGTTTGAATGTATTTTCAAAATAAGGCCTCCTAATGCACGTCCTAATTTAGCGAGCTATAGTAAATGTGCATGCCACTATCAATACAAGTACATGTAGTCAATTTTGTTGTAAATATGTGCTATTATGGTAATTTTGTGTGTTGCTTTAAATATTAAAGGTGAATTGAATTGAAAAAAAATCTTTTATTTTATTTTTATCTTTGGATAAAAACTTCTGCATTATTGAATATATACCAACCTAGCTGTTGTGCAGGTCGACAATAATGTAACCTTGCTTCACTTTAATATCTATATACGGCTTTTTTTCACTCAAACTTGATATCAATTTGTCACCGAAGTGGTTAATCATAATTCTACGGTGGCTGCCATAGGACATATGCTTGAGATATTTTTTTTTAATTCGTGGCCACGACTTTTATTTCGTGGACACGATTTTATTTCGTGGGAACTACTTTTATTTCGTGGGAACGACTATAATTTCGTTTGGTAATAAGATGAAATATAAGAAAGATTCCACACTTTTATTTTAAAAAAGCTTTTCTGAAGAAACATAATTAAATATAAAGTGTTAGAAAACTTGTCAGAAAGTTACTAAAACAGAAGTTTGATGACGGAAGCTAAATAAAATTGGTCTCTATCACAGTATCGGAGTCCTTTTAAGACGTTAAGACCCAAAGGAATCTTGAATGTTGACTCACTTCTATTCACGGTCAAGATAGGCACAATTATACACCCACTCTCATCCCCGTACAAGACATTTCTTACAACACTCTCTTGAGACAGTCTAGGCCAGGACTCTTCACAAAAGGACCTATTGAGGAATAGAAAGGCAAACCTGGACTTTGTTAGAACTTTTCTTAAGGTCTCCATCATTGTCGTGTCAAATGAGACAACTGAAATGTTTGTTTTATCTTTTGATTCTAGTATATTGGTTACGAGGTGTTCTTTGAATTCCAAAACATCTTGTGTGTCCTCTGTGGCATAGATTATCATAATGTCATGAATAATATCTTCTTGTTTTATGTCCATAGTAATCAACTTATCGCTTATTGATATACACACAGACCAATTACTAGTGTAAAGTGTGTAACGAGTGTATAGTGTGTACCTTTTTATATATCCCAAAATTAAAAATTTAGAACATTTTCTCATCATAAACTTGTTGTACAAATATCAGCCTGATTTTATCGTTCTTTTCACACGTTTTAACCAGAATCTATATGCGTAAGTATCTTTAAGGTTGGTTTACTTTAAATAAACAATGAGCGTTATATAGATCTTTAATTAGAACTATGTATCGGGATATTTATTGGTGGGTGCAGTTTCTGAACCTTAATTGCAACATCAAGCGATTAGCAATAACACATACATGACAAACACATGTTTGAAATATTTTTCAAACAAGTACATAATCCACATTACAGATAGGAAATTTTTGGAATTGATTTTGTTTTGGTTTGTTTGTTAAGGTTCTTTATTTATTCAATTTTTTTCATTTGCTTTATTATTTGGTAACGACCGAGATAGTTAAACAAAAACAATATTTCATTATCAATACGTTGTCAAATATAGACATCGAACGGGTAGATCTGGGTTGTATTCACATAACTAATTAGCAAAAAAACAACGCGATATTATTGTTCTTTTAATAGGCTTTGACAGTAACCTCCATACATATTTATCTTTTACGTTAACTTACCCTAAATGAAGCAAAAAAAGTGAAAATGAGAAAAAAAACCAAAAAACAAATAAACGAAGTTGTCGTTGTTTTCTCTCATATGGTATGTAATGGGTAAAAAAAAAATCTAGTGTTAAGAGTAGTTAATCACGCTTCCGCGTATTCAATACCCGCTCGGATAGTTTGAAAAGTAGTAAAGGCATACTTAACCACCAATGTAAATAGCTACTTTTATACAGTCTCAAAAAATTATAATAGTCCTTGGTTGCTATCAAATATAGCCACATTTGTTTTAACTGTTCAACATATTTTTCTCTTCTACGAATAGACAATCGTTTGTGAACAGCATAGTATTGTGAAATAAATCAGTTTAACTGATAAGGAATACAAAGTTGAATGTAAATATTTTATCTGCAGTATTGTTGTAAGTTACAAAAAACGGAGCCGGAGTTGTTCATTGCACTTCACGATGCATTAAACTCGTTTCTTCTATAGAGATTTAAACGATACAACTAAATTTGAAGTACCATCATCCAAAATCTATCAAATTTCTAACTTTTTGTATAAGACAGTCAACTGTGCGATACCAACTACATCATGTCACGTGCAAAGATAGCCAAAATATGTCGTTACAGACACATAGCTTCATTTTTTAAAGGGAGGGGCAGAAATATTCGAAATTTAAAAAAAAAAAAAACTATTTGCAAATCATCTCCAAAGTCCTAGTGGAGGAGGGGTGCCCAAAAAATTGCTATGTTATTTATTGTGGCATGATTTATTATTTTTATTTTATTGTTAGAAAATGATAAATCTATAAATATTTCTTTTCTTTCGAGCACAATATCCAAATGTTTATCATATATATTCTTTCATGAATAAAGTCAATTGCTGATATGATATCATCAAAATCTTGTTAAAGAGACTAATATTCTAAATTGTAAGCAAAACACGAATTCGTCTTATTTCTGACACTTTAAATCAAATTTTCTCATAAAACGATAATATAGTGAGATCGAATATTCTTGATTGTTATATCGAAATTTTGATTGACATCAAGCTCCACCATATAGGGATGTAATACTTTACTTTTTATTCGCATTTAAACTTACATGAAATCCTTTTTTAAGATTAAATTTTCCTTTCGAAATTAATGAACGCCATTTTCAGCTGTGGGGAAGCTTTTGTTATTTGATTTGCATTTCAATATTCCTAAAGGTTTTCAAAAAACTAGTCTAAAATGACAAAACGAATATAAACAATGTTTACTTTTGATAAAAAAAAGTTTTTTGTACTTGATAAAAATAAAAAGAAAAGGGAATAAAAAAAAGTTTTTTGGACTTGATAAAAATAAAAAGAAAAGGGAAACATTTTACCCAAAGAACATTAGTCATTTTATTCATAATAAATCATACGTATATAACTAATAAGCATTACAAAATACAATCACGGAAAGTGTCAAAATCAATATTCACCTGTACAAATTGAATGTAAAGTAAATTGAATACAATTATAAAATGGTATCATATTTATTTAATAAGTAATAAAATTCACCCTCCCCTGCACACAATTTAAAAACACATGCATTTATATACATGTAATACTGTATCAAAATCTTTCCATTCACTTTTTTGCGCCGTGATATGCAAATTATTTTCATTATAAGCGTAAGTTGTAGTGGCACATTGTAACATTTTGAAAGAAGAATAAATTAATGAAGAACTATAACGTGTTTTGATGTAGCTTTTTTATCTGAAAGATAGACGGTTGTAAATATGAATCATCATTGGACTAGAAAATAACACTTTTATCGATAGATTTTATTAAATTTCATGCTTTATGACAGATATTTCTAAGCAATCGTGATCAACGTAACGTTTATATTATTTTATGTAAATGAATGGTTTTTTAACATATATTTAAAAACTCAACCTTGTAGTGGTTTTTTCTAAATAAATGCAGAAACTTTTCACATTAATAAATACAAAATTGAATTCATTTTTTCTACTGTTGATCATCACTTATAATTGGATCCTAAATAAACCCGTCATTCTCAGCAGGTTTGTATACAACGTATTCTACATCAACGATATGGAGTTTTCTTATTGATGTGTGAACCAATTTTTCTAAAATTGAATAAAAATCAGGATCATATTACACCTACATCATTTAATGAACCAATGACGTTTAACTTAAATATACAAAAATGGTCGTATTTATTTATATTGCATGGTCTTATTTTGTAGCGGATTTCAAAAGCTCGTCAATCAGATTGTTTGGATATTAACATAAAGAAGGGGGGGGGGGAGTCAGAACGGTTCTTGGAATAGAAAACTTTAATGTTAGATGAACGAACTAAAATTATCTGACTCAATGCACTTCACAATTCCAGTAATGAAACCACTTCATTTGATCATTCGGAAACGTATATCTGTAGGCGATCTGTATACAAAACATAAATGCCTTTGAACACCACACCTTGTACAACTTGTGGAATTTCAAAACTTTTGATAATTATTATTGAATAGATAAAATTGTTATTTTTGAAGAAGAAAAAACATGTTTAAATCATTTTTTTTCTCAGACAGCTACTCAAAGTGTTTAACGAAGAGTTTTATAGTAAGACTTCCTGAACATTGTTATTCAATTTTCATTGGAAATTACCTCTGATGCTTCACTGATTTAATGAACACTGCTTTCTAGATGTGTTTTTTTAATTAATGCATCAAGTATGTCCCCTTGAGCACGAATGGTCGAAACATCATTATAAACTACTTCTGAATAGACATTCTATTTGTTCGATCTCCAAAGTAGACAGCCTATTGGTAATGATTACCACATATGTTGGCAAATATGAATCAGCTACAGTGTATCGTTTGTTTATACTTTTCTCTTATCAGATGCTTTAAAAAATCTAATAGACAGATAAGTTACTCTGGTTTGTTTAATTTAATTGGATAGGTTTTGCCTGCCATTGGCTTCTTCCAGAAATGCTTCCTCGAAATCACTTCCCATGAGGATCAATTTGTTTTCATTAGTTTATAGGGAATATTAGATAAAGACGGACATTTTTGCTATATACTTTGGAATCCCTAAATAGCAAATCAAATTCGCTCTTGACATCAAATCAAGTTTACTTTAGAAAATTTGATAAGAAGTTGAAAATCTGTTTTATGTAGGGTTTTTTTAATTGATAATGCTCCAATGAGATATATGCATTTCCCCTTCCTACGAGTAGAAAATCAAATTATATCGAATTCTTTTAATTATTCATTGCAAAATTCTTCGTAAGGTAGCTTATATATTTCTTGAAGATATTTCCCTTATGATCGACTCTCTAAATCAAAGCTTTAATTTATGTTTAGTTGTCTAATATATTTAAAAAATCTAAATTTACCTAAGGTTTAAGTGAACTAAAATAATATATACTTGATATACTTTTAAGAGTTACTGTTTAAAATCAATAAGAATTTTTTTACGACTTGTAAATAACTTAAAATTGAAAATCCTCTTTTGTTCGGAGGTGCAAAAATATTCAGTTTTTTCCTAGATCAAGCGATTTGCACGCGGATGTATCTGTTAATTGCTATTTATGAAGGAAAAAAATGTTATTAAAAATAACATTGTACTGATGTCAATCTAGTATCTATTATCAAGTTTAGCGATCTAATACAATTTTGAAGGAGAATAGCCGACTATAAAATCGTGCTTTACCCTTTCTCATTGGCTTAATAACAATTTGATAAAAAAAAATAATTAATATAAAATTAATGTATAGAAAATTTGAATTTGTAAGAGAGATAATAGAATTGTTTTAAGTTTTCTCATTTCATTTGTGGTAAATTGGTATCAAACCTCTACTCCTCGTGTGTAAAAAGATGAATATACATTGTTTGGTAAATTCATTTTTACTAATCGTAGTTTCTTTAATGTAAGGTAATATCGTGGTATATTGAGGGATGTATCATCTTCTCGTGAAAAATACATGATGCAAACCCATACCGAGTTACACTTATGATATTTGGCTTAAAATTGTTGAATCTTCCTCAATGCAAGTTATAACTAAACGTATATCATGCAGTGATATTTTTGTTACTCGTTCCTAGAATTTGCGTTTGTAGTCTGTACATGCAATTTACAATAACTGAGGACTGTCGTAACAGCACTGACACTTTAGGGATGGCATTTTACTAGTTCACAAGCTTTGCTATTAAACATGAACTATGAGTAGTCATCTAATTTTATTATTTGTAATGCGATGCTAATATTGCAATCAGATATCAAAAACATGATTTGAATACTGTCAAAAAGCTGAAAAAACGTCTTCCTTCTTTCATGAACTTTATTGCTTTTAAACACATTAAAGTAGTTCATAGGAGCGGTGTTTCTTTGTTGATAACAATGTTGTTCCTATATTTATTGTATCTTTCAACGTTATTATCATGCGACGTTTTCATTTAAAATGTATATAACATTCAGTTTTGCGTTATCAGATTTCCCTGTTCAAAAGCGCACAACATGCAAAATGTTTATCATATATATTCTTTCAAAGAGTAAAAATAGCGTATTGCTGTTAGATAATCAGCAGAACCTTGTCCATGAGAATGATTTGTATCCAAATTATATAAGCCATGAGACTTTTTCTTTTGATTCTTTAAATAAAATAATTCTCATGACAATTAGGAAGAGTAAAAATTTATTTTTTTTGTCATTTGTTTTCTCTCAGTACATGTAGCATCAATTGTTTAGAATTGATCAGATAGAATTGATCAATTCGTCATTTGCTGTTATAAACAACAATCTTAATTGTATAAGAAATCCACGTAATTTCATTTCATGATACATTAAGTTTAAAAATTTTCACCAAAAACGCCTAAAATCTTTCGATAAGAACAATTATTTTCTTGATTCGAAATTAACATACGACATGTTTTACTTGCTTTGTATCAATATGCACAAATATTGATATTTTTTCTGATTCTGTTTCGATTTTATATTTAAAGTATAGTTTCATGTTTTAAGTGCATGACACATATACGATTTGAAACAGGGGATTGGTTGTATCCCTCCGTTATGTGAATACATTCAATGTTCCTAGAGATTTTTTAAAATCTCATCTAAAAATTACAAAACGAAAATACTCAATGTTTACTTTGGTTCTAAAAATAGTTTCTTGTCTGTATTGGTTAAAAATTAGAACAGGGAAACATTTAGTTTTACCAAGAACAATTATAATTTTATTAATGATCAACATTAAAGATATAACCATCAGAAAAGACAATCATGGAAATTGTCAAAATCGATATTTAAACTTTGCAAATGGAAAGTAATTAAAAAAAAAAAGAGAACATACCATCTACATGTACTTATAATGTGGACCCCCCCCCTTTACACAAACAATTTATATATACATACATTTTTCAAAACTTAGCTATTTACTTCTTTGCACCGTGGATTGCGAAATATTTGCAGTTAAAGCTTTGCATATAGTTGTAGTGGCACATAAAATAAAATTAAAAATGAAGAAGCATTCTGTGTTAACAAACTATTTTTTTTTTATTTTACAAATGGATTGAAAAATTACTCGATACATTCTCTCTCATCAATAATTTTAATTTTAAGTTTTATGACTGATATTTCTGAGCACCCAAGACCAAGGTAACGCCGATATCGTTTATATCTAATATAAATATGTAATGTAGATAAATGATTTTTAATATCTTACAAGACTTAACCGTGAAGTTCTGTTTTGTTACATTGAATGCAAAAACATTTTACGGCAAGTCAAAACATACTAGTATTTTATTCACTTCTGATCATCATTTGGATCTGAATTAAAACCATTCTTTCTTTTTTTTTTACAGTTTGTGTGCAACATATTCTACAATCAACTGATAATATGTTAATATTTTCATTGAGATTTGAAATCATTTCTTCCAAAAATTTAATTAAAAAATAATGATTGACACTCATACATCATACATCGCAGTGTTTAATTGATATCAAAAGTTCGGCAATTAAATTATTTGGATATTAACAGGAAACAAGGAAAAATGAGAGAGTTTCTTGGAATAGGAAAACTCAAATGTTAGATGAGTAAACTAACATTAACCGAGCACTCAATGCACTTGACTATCCCTGTACTAAAACCACTTCATTGGATCATTCGGGAACTAATTCCTGAAAGCAATCTGTGTAAAAGTATTTGAATTTCACACTTCATATAATTTTTGAAATTTTAAAAAACTTTAATAATAATTCAAAACTTTATTTGAATACGCAGGCAGCAGTTATAGTACATTTCATTGTATACACATTGTTAGTAAATGTAAAGTCAGACGATTAATTATGAATAGAAAGTGAAAAGGTGTACAAAATCACAAGTAATGACCATGATCTTATTTTTTGATATTAAATAGGCACACTCACTAGCAACATTCATTAAGATTCAGTTTTATTGAATAAGTAATTTTGACAAATATAAACAGTCTGATAAGTAGATAAAGTATACAAAAATGTTCCACAAAATCATTCAACAAACAAAATCAACTTCTCTGAAATTTGTCAAAACGTTATTGAGACAGAAGTTTGATAACGGAAGATTTATAGAATTGGTCTCTATCACAGTATCGGAGTCCTTTTAAGACGTTGAGGCCTAAAGGAATCTTGAATATTGACTCACTTCTATTCACAGTAAAGATAGGAACAATCATACACCCGCTGTCGTCCCCGTATAACACATTTCTTACAACACTCTCTTGAGACAGTCTAGGCCAGGACTCTTCACAAAAGGACCTGGTGAGGAATAGAAAGGCAAACCTGGACTTTGTTAGAACTTTTCTAATGGTCTCCATCATTGTCGTGTCAAATGATACAACTGAAATGTTTGTTTTATCTTTTGATTCTAGTATATCGGTTACGAGATGTTCCTTGAATTCCAAAACATCTTTTGTGTCCTCTGTGGCATAGATTATCATAATGTCATGAATAATATCTTCTTCAGATAGATTTGCTAGATTTTGTACTTGTTTGATGTCCATACTCATCAACTTATTGCTTATTGATATACTCACAGATGATTTACTTGCGTAGAGAAACGCAAACATGTATACTGTGTACTTGTTTATATATCACAAAATTGAGATTTAGAAAATTTCTTATTACAAATTTGTTGTACTAATATCAACATGATTTCATCGTTCTTTTCACGTGCTTTAACTCGAACCTATATACATATTTATCTGTAAGTTAGTTGACCCTAAATAAACAATGATCTATATATAGATCTTTAAATAGAATTATGTATCGGGATATTTATAGGTGGGTGCAGTTTCTAATCCTTAATTGCAACATCAAGCGATTAGCAATAACACGTACATGACAAACATATGTTTGAAATATTTTTCAAACAACACAATCCACATTACAGACAGGAAATTTTTGAGTTTTGGAGATCGCTTTTTATCGAATGTTAGAGTATTTGAGTTTGATTCTGTTTTGTTTTATTCGTTTGGGTTTTTCAAATTTTTTAATTTGTTTTTTTTTTTCTTTCTTGTAACAACTGAGAAAGTTAAACAAGAAAAATATTTTCATTATTAATATGTTGTAATATATAGACATTAAACTGGTAGATCTGGGTTGTAATCACATATCTATTTTACAATTATCAACCCGATATCATCGTTCTTTTTATACGCTTTGACAGTAACCTGCATACTTATTTTTTCTTTTCGTTAACTTACCCTAAGAAAATAAATAAACGGAGTTGTCATTGTTTTCTCTAATATGGAATATAATAGGTAAAAAAAATCTAGTGTTTAAAGTAGTAAACCACGCTTCCGCGTATTTAATCCCCGCTCGTATTATTTGAAAAGTTGTAAAGGTGTTAATAACCACTTTTACAGCGTCAAAAAATTATAACATTACGGTGCATCACCGTCTTTGGCTGATATAAAATAGAGTTACATTTGTTTTAACTGTTCAACACATCTTTCTCTTCTACAAATAGACAATCGCTTGTAAACAGCAAGATATTGTAAAATAAATCAGTTAAACTGGTTAGGAATACAAAATTGCATTTAATTAGCCGTAAATATTTTATCTACAGTATACTTTACAACATATTTTAATTATTGCATTATTCGGGGCATATCTTTTTAGACTTCCGATGTTAACTGTGCTATGACATACAGAACTTCAATCTTAACGTTAAAAGCTAGATAGTAAATCACAAGGTTTTTTGATTGTGAATTCAAAATTATCGTTGTAATTAACTGCCATGCGCTGCTTCTTGAGCGAAAATTTTCAATAAAAATGTGACATGCTTTTTATTATAATGTGATTTTCAGAAAATGATACATCTGAAATATTCCTTTTCTTTAGAGCACAATGTCCAAATGTTTATCATATATATTCTTTAATACATAAATATAGTCGATTGCTGATACGATATCATCAAAGTCTTGTTAAAGAGAATGATTTGCCTGGAAAAAAATGACGATAACGAGCCGTCAGCCTTATCAAAAATCCATAAAACAAAAAACACATTCAGTCTAAATTATAAAAAAAAAAACACGAATATGTTTTATTTCTTGCACTTTAAATTCAATATTTCTCATTCTCATGAAATTTCAATATATTTTTGCTCAAATTAACAGTAAAGATATAACATACATGTATAGTCGGGGGTTTTTTTTGTAGTGGACAAGAAACACAAGAAATCTACGTAAATTTTTTTCTTGACATTCGGATCGAATTTTTGATTGACATCATGCTCCACCGTTTACAGCTATGGGAAAGCTTTTCTTGTTTGATTTACATTTCAATGTTCCTAGAGGTTTTCAAAATAAAAAAAAAAGTCTAAAAATGACAAAACGATAATACAGAATGTTTACTTTTGATCTAGAAATAGCTTCTTGTAATTGATAAAAAAGAAAAGGGAAACCTTTTACCCAAAGAACATTAGTCATTTTATTCATAATAAATCATACGTTTATAAGCATTACAAAATACAATCACGGAAAGTGTCAAAATCAATATTCACCTATACAAATTAAATGTAAAGTAAATTGAATACAATTATAAAATGGTATCATATTTATTTAATAAGTAATAAAATTTCCCCTCCCTAGCACAAACTTTAAAAACACATGTATGTATATACATGTAATACTGTATCAAAATCTTTCCATTCACTTTTTTGCACCGTGATATGCAAATTATTTGTATTTAAAGCGTTAGTTGTAGTGGCACATTGTAACATTTTGAAAGGAGAATAAATTAATGAAGAACTATAACGTGTTTTGATGTAGCTTTTTTATCTGAAAAATACAGACAGTTGTAAATTGGACTAGAAAATAACACTTTTATCGATATATTTTATTAAATTTCATGCCTTATGACAGATATTTCTTAGCAATCGTGATCAACGTAACGTTTATATTATTTTATGTAAACGAATGGCTTTTTAACATATATTTAAAAATCAACCTTGTAGTGGTTTTTTGTAAATAAATGCAGAAACTTTTCACATTAATAAATACAAAATTGAATTCATTTTTTCTACTGTTGATCATCACTTATAGTTGGATCCTAAATAAACCCGTCATTCTCAGCAGGTTTGTATACAACGTATTCTACATCAACGATATGGAATTTTCTTATTGATGTGTGAACTAATTTTTCAAAAATTGAATAAAAATCAGGATCATATTACACCTACATCATTTAATGAACCAATGACGTTTAACTTAAATATACAAAAATGGTCGTATTTATTTATATTGCATGACCTTATTTTGTAGCGGATTTCAAAAGCTCGTCAATCAAAATGTTTGGATTTTAACATAAAGAAGGGGGGAGTTAGAACGGTTCTTGGATTAGAAAACTTTAATGCTAGATGAATGAACTAAAATTATCTGACTCAATGCACTTCACAATTCCAGTAATGAAACCACTTAATTTGATCATTCGGAAACGTATATCTGTAGGTGATCTGTATACAAAACATAAATGCCTTTGAACACCACCCCTTGTACAACTTTTGGAATTTCAAAACTTTTGATAATTATTATTGAATAGTTAAATTGTGATTTTTGAGAAAAAAAAATAATCTTAAATCATTTTTTTTCTCAGACACTTCTCAAAGTGTTTAACGAAGAGTTTTATAGTAAGACTTCCTGAACATTGTTATTCAATTTTCATTGGAAATTACCTCTGATGCTTCCCTGATTTCATGAACATTGCTTTCTAGATGTTATTTTAAATAATGCATCAAGTATGTCCCCTTGAGCACGAATGGTCGAAACATCATTATAAACTACTTCTGAATGGACGATGTACTTGTTCGATCTCCAAAGTAGACAGCCTATTGGTAATGATTACCACATATGTTGGCAAATATGAATCAGCTACAGTGTATCGTTTGTTTATACTTTTCTCTTATCAGATGCTTTAAAAAATCTAATAGACAGATAAGTTACTCTGGTTTGTTTAATTTAATTTGATAGGTTTTGCCTGCCATTGGGTTCTTCCTGAAATGCTTCCGCGAAATCACTTCCCATGAGGATCAATTTGATTTCATTAGTTTATAGGGAATATTAGATAAAGACGGACATTTTTGCTATATACTTTGGAATCCCTAAATAGCAAATCAAATTCGCCCTTGACATCAAATCAAGTTTACTTTAGAAAATTTGATAAGAAGTTGAAAATCTGTTTTATGAAGGTTTTTTTAATTGATAATGCTCCAATGATAAATGATTATTATTCTAAGACAACTGGAACTAAAACTAGATGCTGTCATTAGACAGTAATACCCGCACCATGTGTTTGCCCCTAGATAACACTGTTTTGTACCAGTTTAATTAAAAATGAAGGCTACATGCAAACTCCGGTAATACATTTAAAAATTATAATTTTCATAACTGAAGGATGAGATCCCTGTCCATATGATAATACACATCGTGACATGAGCAGCACTTTATGTGCAATTTGGGGTAGAACTGTTTGCAGTGAATTTTCAGTTAATCAATAATCTTAACATTTTATGTCATAGGAAGTATAATGGTCTATATAATTATTACAAACAAAATTAAAAATTAAATTATGCCCCTCCCCGTGGCGGTTGCCGGTTTTAGATTTGCTTCTGTGTGCCTACATGAACATCATCGTGTGCACAGATTTAGAGAAGGGGTGGGAGTGAGGGGTCCAGACCCCCCCTCCCCATGAAAATTCGTAAATTACCAAAAATACACCTTGGACCCCAATGCTCTTACAGACATGTAAACGCTCTAACCCATTGCGCTTCAATGTTAGGTAACATTATTTGGGGGGTAAATATTTAATCAATATTCAACATACTTTATTGTTTATCTCAATAGGAAGTATACATGTGCATCACAATATGCAGGTGTCCTGCACCACCTTAAAGCTGTTATTTGCCTATAATAAAATAGTGCAAGTGGATTTGAAGAATAGGTCATAAAATACATGCATGTTACAAATGACTGATCTTTGTCTGAAGTTACGTACACAACACAGGTTTGCATGTCTCATTAGCGGGTACTAGTTTTACCCAGCTCTTTTATTAGATGGGTTCACGTGTATACATACATGGGTGTTGCTAAAACGCGGAACGGAAAACGGAACGGAAGGAAAACGGAAAATCTTATCTAATGTTATTTACCTCATAGATTTGTTAAGTATGCTAAAACGATATACTTTATGTACCTTTTTAATTTTTTTTGAAAGATTAGCAATATTAGATTATTTATTCAAGAATATTTATTTCCTCAAAATTAACAGTACATGCATTGACCACTATATTCTGTCCCAAAATATCCTCGATTCACTTTTTGCTGTATATTTATATATACCTCAGGGTTCAAGCGATTCTCTTTTAGAAGCATTAAACATTCTCATTATTCTTTCTTTAAAACGTCCTCTCTAGCTTATCAGCTGGTATAAATACACGGCTAAAAATAAAGAAGTCTACGGGGTTTTGCATTTTAACAGACCCGGATGATAGTGTTGAAAAATTGTGCAAGGTCTTCTGAGTGACTTCCAAATGGAGAAAAGATGTCAACATTTTCCATTATAAATCGTCCAAATGTGCTGCATGAATATTTTGGGATCGACAGACTATAGTCCCAATATATAATCGGAAAATCAAACCAGGCAACGTCTAGAGCTCTCTATTCGGATCATATGTATATAGCTGCTGGAATAAACAACTGCATGCTTTGTAATGCAAACGTAAACAAAATTGCATTGCTAAAAATACTAGTTTCACAAATTACCGGGTATTTTAATGTTTACTGTATTTTAATTTTTTAATGTCGTCAGTCCTACAGTTTTTTTCTTCCATCTCAATGATACTGTATCGTCTGTATGATAAAAGATCGTCTAGAACACCGAAAATTCAATTTTGATGTAAGTATATACATGTACATCATATTTGAAAATAATATAAAAATACTCAAAACACGCATAAAACGCTTTCACTGACTGCGTACGTTACGCTAATATGCCAGCAATACCATATAAGAGAAATAAGTAAAAAGTTATAGCTAATTTGCTCGTTTAATCATGTTAATGTTTCACAATTCGTATACATTTGATTTTTCCGATTCGTACTCAACTAAAGCCGAATGAATACAATGCTATGATTGATAGACATTCATATGAATATTAATAAGATAGCAACATGTTGATAATCATTCATTAGATATAAATAAAAGATACAAAGTAAATCGTTTCTGGCCAGTCTATACCCTTTTTAAGCGATAAACGTGATGATATTTTCCATTCCGTTCCGTTTTCCGTTCCGCGTTTTAGCAACACCCATACATACATGTCTGTGTTTTCCGTATGCAGAAAAGGATTACGGTAGTTAAGATCAGCTAAAGGAATTCATTATTGTGTTTTAATTGGATTATCATTATGATGTTGACCAATTTAGGTAAGCATAATACATGTAGTAGCAGTAGCACAATTAATATAATAAGATGCCAGCATGGGATTCCTGCCAGCATACATACACATGTATATAAGTTCTACTTTCACTTTCTAAATGTCATCTCCCTTTGACAGCATACTGTATCATCATCTTTTATTATTTAAATAAGCTTATCATCGTTACCTATCCTATCGCATTTGTAAAGTTTCTGTCATTTTAGTTGCAAAAGTTATTTTTTTCATTTGTCAGACTGCATGCACTGTTGAGTTGACCCCATATTGACCCTGTATAAACAATTTCTTATTAAATTTGTGTATTACATATGTAAGTAAGTGTAGACACTTATATTTTTTATATGAGTAATAATAGGAAGGAAGGAGTATTTCTTTCTTAATGTATTATAATGCATCAAATACAATGTAGGTCATGACCTTATGGGACTGCTCTGACCCCACGAAACAGGAAAATACAAAATATCTTCTAAAGTCATTATGATGCATCAACTGGTGTAAAGTACATTAATGACCCCCAGGTGTTGTCTTTAAACCCCCCCCCCCATCCCCCCCGCCTTTATGAAATAGGAAATGATATGATACGTACTGTATATTTTGTTAACTTAATCTGAGATCTGAGATCCTCATCCCTAAACCGTTTAATTTATTTTTGCTCTTTGTGTCATTGCGCGTAAAATTGTATTGTAAGATTATGCCCCCTTGGAAACACCCTGACATTTTAGAACTAGAAATAATAATGTATTTTATCTTATTCATATGTTATACAGTAGTGTTTGATCCATGTGGGTAATTCCTAGCCTAATGATGTCACTGCTTTGTTTAGGAGACTTTACAATTGCCCCAAATAGGTGAATACACATGGAAGTGATGCATATAACATTTTGTTTATAAATCTTAAAAATTGAATTAAGCAATTTCCAAAATGTTAATGTGAATCACGAGAGAAAAAGCAATCAAGAAATGATTTAAATTTGCTACTGTACACATGTAAGAATGTATTAAGAAGACTGAATCTTTATAAGCAGGTTAGATTGGGGGGGGATGAATGTGGAGTATAAACATTTATAATTTGAATCATTTATTGTTATTAATTAATTTTAACTTGTCAATGAATACTACTTATTGATCCCAAGGTAGAAATATGACCTCTGATCGTATCTCAATAGATCATTTGTCAATTATGCAAGGTGTAATGTAATTTTTTTTAAGAATAACATTTTTTACCAGTTTATAAAAGTTTTTAGACACCCAAATTATATTTTGATTTTAATAGATTTTTCGACAAGGAAGGGGGGGGGAGAGAGAGAGAGAGAACAGTTTACATTTGAGTTTGTTTGGGAGTGGGGGTTCCAAGTCATATATTTGACAATTTTTTAATGTAATTTAAAATAAGACTAAGCCATACTACAGTCATGAACATGAATAGTATAGAACAAAACACAAACTAATACATGTACATGTATATATACATAGGAAGTATTACAAAACAGATGATTGATCTATATCTTGGTTCTTATATTGAATCATATATCATGTACATATTATATTATTGTTTCTTTGTTCAAGGCATTTAAGATGGTATGTAGGTCATGATCCCAAGTGCTCTTCCTGAAATTATCAAATATCATAAAAACCATTGAGATCCCCACCTTAATCCAAAGATATTATTCCTCCTTAGGTCATGCAGGCGCATCAGATCATTATGGCATGTAAGTCATGACCCTAAGGGGTCATCCTGACCCCCTTAGAATCAGAAATTGTCAATTATCTTTAAATTATTGATGTTTGATGATCCTATCTCTATTTAATCTTTATTAATTATTAAGTCTCCTGAATGAAGTTTGGAGACTTATTGTTTTTGTACGGTTCTTAATACATGTACCGGTATATATTCTTCATCTTCTTTTTCTTCTTTCCCACTCTGAACTTGTTTCTCAGAGATGGCTGAACATAATTGTACAAAACTCTAGGATATGATAGGCCTGCAAATCTAGTTGTGCACCCTGGTTTGATTTTTCTCATTATGGGTTAGACAACCACTTTTCGGGGGAGGGGGGGGGTGTCAAAAGGGTGTGGGGTCTAACATTGAACCTTGTAGGAAGAATCATAGACTCTATTGTAAATGGTAACTTGAAAACGGACAAAGATAATAATAAAGGGTTTTCATAATCATATATTGGCTGTTACTGGCAATATATAGGGTTTATTAGATCTGACCCCTGGGGTCATCCCCACCCCCCAGGAATTTGAAATTACCATATATCTCAGAAACTGTTATAATCATGACCCCTAAACCATATATATTCATGTTTCAGATGTCAAGGGGCATCAAATGTTATGTAGGTCATGGGCCCTGTGGGTGGTCCTGATGCCCTCAAACAGCAAGTCCCTTAATATCTTCAAAACAGTTGAAATCCCCACCCTTAAACCATATATATTCTTGTTCCTTGTGTCAAGGGGCATCAAACGGTATGTAGGTCATGGGCCCCGGGGGTGGTCATGACCCCCCTTGAACAGGAAGTGCACGAATATCTCGAAAACGGTTGAGATCCCCACCCCTTAACCATATATATTCTTGATCCTTAAAGGGCATCAAAAGGTATGTACCGGTAGGTAATGGGCCTCAGGGTTAAAAATTTTTCAAAACCGTAATGCACATCTATGGAACAGTTCCTTTCATATCCCAAGATATGATGTGTCTATCCATTAAATCATAAAAGGAGTTCTAGGATCTATGTTTTTTTTAAAGTGATAAACGTCAATATTCTGCTACATTTTGACTCCCTGGATGAAATTTAAATTTTGAAAACCTTACTGCACATCTATAGAACAGTCCCTATCATATCCCAAGATATGATTGTCTATCCATTAAATCATAAGAGGAGCTCTTGGATCAATGTTTGTTTTTTTAGTGATAAACGTCAATTTTCTGCTACTATTTGACTCCCAGGATGAAATTTAAATTTTTAAAACCTTATTGCACATTTATAGGACAGCCCCAATTATATCCCAAGAGATGACGTAGCTACTCCAAAAGTTGTAAGAGGAGTTCTGGGAACCATATTTTTTTTGCCAAAAAACGTCATTTTTTGTTGCCCACTGATCCCCTTAATTAAAAAAAAAATTCTGGAACCTGATCATGCCTCAATATGACACCCCCAATCATATTCTAGAAGATCATTTGGCTACTGCTTAAAAAAAATGACGTTTTTTAAACCAGTTTTTTTGTAAAAAAACGTCATTTTTTAGCCATTAAATGACCCCCAGGACAAAATTGAAAATTCCGAAACCTTATTGCGCATCTATAGCATACCCTAAAACATATTCCAAAAGATGATTTGTCTACTTTTGAAAATGTAGGAGGAGTTCGAGGAAGAAGGTTTTTTGTGAAAAAACGTCATTTTTTACCAATTATTTGACCCCCAGGACTGACAGAGAATTTTTGAAACCTTTTTACAAAACAACATGATACCCCAAATCAAACTCCAAGAGTTCAGTTTGCTGGTTTATAAGATGTAAGAGCAGTTTGAGAAAGTAAAACGTGACAGACGGACGGACGGACGGACGGACGGACGGACAGACGGACGGACGGACGGAACAGGGTAACAACAATATACCCGAACTTTCTTTAGAAAGTGCGGGTATAACTATATCAATGAACATATTTATCTAATGACATTTTTATAATATAGCGAAAAAACAGTGTAATTCAAAAGATTAGATGTTTAGTTCAATTTTCAAACTTAACTATAGTTCCTTCTTCGAAATGAGGATAAAGATTTTGTTTATCATAAGAAAAGAAATCAATTTGTTTTCATTTTAATTATATCTTTCTGCCCACAATTTTTGTTTGTTTTTTTTTAAAAGGCCTTGCTAGTCCTCACGGAAGGAGATTTTCTTGTTTAAAAAAATATGGATAGTGGGAAAAACCCGATGCTTCGTTAAATCAGTCTCTTTTTTTCTTTTTATCTCCTTCTCACACACATTTTATTCACATCTGCCTACCAGGTGACCCATTGCGATACGTTTCCACTCATCGTCGTGTGGATATTTCATTATGTGTCGTGTGGATATGCTTCATGCATGCAGTATTTCTTACGTTGTTTTAGAACTAACATCTAATCATGTTATTAAAGTGCATGTTAATTTGTTTTTATAGAGAGATCTGTGCGAATGGTGTGGGTTTTTTTCTTCAAAGTGTTGTAGGTTTATATTTGCATTATTTAAATGGCATATTTTAAAATCTTTGATAATTTTTACCCAAATCAGATACTTAACATCTTAAGAGTATGAAATGTAGTTGCTATTAAATAACAAATACCAATCATATAATATATGCATTTCCCCTTCCTACGAGCTGAAAATCAAATTATATCGAATTCTTTTAATTATTAATTGCAAAATTCATCGTAAGGTAGCTTATATATTTCTTGAAGATATTTCCCTTATGATCGACTCTCTAGATCAAAGCTTTAATTTATGTTTAGTTGTCTAATATATTTGAAAATTTAAATTAACCTATGGTTTAAGTGAACTAAAATAATATATACTTGATATACTTTTAAGAGTTACTGTTTAAAATCAGTAAAAATTTCTTTATATCTTGTAAATAACTTAAATTTGAAAATCCTCTTTTGTTGTGAGGTGCAAAAATATTCAGTATTTTTCCTAGATCAAGCGATTTGCACACGGATGTATCTGTTAATTGCTATCTATGAAGGGTATTAAAGATAACATTGTGCTGATGTCAATCTAGTATCTATTATCAAGTTTAGCGATCTAATACAATTTTGAGGGAGAATAGCTGACTATAAAATCGTGCTTTACCCTTTCTCATTGGCTTAATAGCAATTTGATAAAAAAAAAAAGACAATTTATAGAAAATTTGAATTTCTAAGAGAGATAATAGAATTGCTTCAAGTTTTCTCATTTGATTTGTGGTAAATTGGTATCAAACCTCTACTTCTCACGTGTAAAAAGATGAATATACATAGTTTGGTAAATTCATTTTTACTAATCGTAGTTTCTTTAATGTAAGGTAATATCGTGGTATATTGAGGGATGTATCATCTTCTCGTGAAAAATACATGATGCAAACCCATACCGAGTTACACTTATGTTGAATGTTGAATCTTCCCCAATGCAAGTTATAACTAAACGTATATCATGCAGTGATATTTTTGTTACTCATTCCTAGAATTTGCGTTTGTAGACTATATACAATAACAATAACAATTGTTATTTACAATAGCAATTTACAATAACTGAGGACTGTCGTAACAGCACTGACACTGTAGGGATGGCATTTTACTAGTTTTGCTATTGCTTTGCTATTGCTTTGCTATTCAACATGAACTATGAGTAGTCTTCTAATTTTATTATTTGTAATGCGATGCTAATATTGCAATCAGATTAAAACATGATTTGAATACTGTCAAAAAGCTGAAAAAAGTCTTCCTTCTTTCATGAACTTTATTGTTTTAATCACATTAAAGTAGTTTATAGGAGCGGTGTTTCTTTGTTGATAACAATGTTGTTCCTATATTTATTGTATCTTTCAACGCTATTATCATGCGACTTTTTCATTTAAAATGTATATAACATTCAGTTTTTCGTTATCAGATTTCCCTGTTCAAATGCGCACAACATGCAAAATGTTTATCATATATATTTTTTCAAAGAGTAAAAATAGGGTATTGCTGTTCGATAATCGGCAGAACCTTGTCCATTAGAATGATTTATATCCAAATTATATAAGCCATGAGACTTTTCCTTTTGATTCTTTAAATAAAATAATTGTCATGCGATTAGGAAGAGTAAAAATTTATTTATTTTTTAGTAATTTTTTTTCTCTCAGTACATGTAGCAACAATTGTTTAGAGATCAATTCGTCATTTGCTGTTACAAGTATAAACAACGATCTTAATTGTATAAGAAATCCACGTAATTTCATTTCATGATACATTAAGTTTAAAATTTTTCACAAAAAACGCCTAAAATCTTTCGATAATAACAATTATTTTCTTGATTCGAAATTAACATACGACATGTTTTACTTGCTTTGTATCAATATGCACAAATATTGATATTTTTTCTGATTCTGTTTCGATTTTATTTTCAAAGTATATTTTCATGTTTTAAGTGCATGACACATATAAGATTTGAAACAGGGGATTGGTTGTATCCCTCCGTTATTTGAATACATTTCAATGTTCCTAGAGATTTTTTAAAATTTCATCTAAAAATTACAAAACGAAAATAATCAATGTTTACTATGGATCTAAAAATAGTTTCTTGTCTGTATTGGTGAAAAATTAGAACAGGGAAACATTTAGTTTAACCAAGAACAATTAAAATTTTATTATTGATCAACATTTAAGATATAACCATCAGAAAAGACAATCATAGAAAGTATCAAAATCGATATTTAAACTGTGCAAATGGAAAGTAATTAAAAAAAACAACGAGAACAAACCATCTACATGTACTTATAATGGGAACCCCCCCCCCTTTACACAAACAATTTAAATATACATACATTTTTCAAAACTTAGCTATTTACTTCTTTGCACCGTGGATTGCGAAATATTTGCAGTTTAAGCTTTGCATATAGTTGAAGTGGCACATTTAAAACAATTAAAAATGAAGAAGCATTCCGGGTTTACAAAATTTTTTTTAATTTTACAAATGGATTGAAAAATTACTCGATACATTCTCTTTCATCAATAATTTTAATTTAAAATTTTTGACTGATATTTCTGACCACCCAAGACCAAGGTAACGCCGATATCGTTTATATCTAATATAAATATGTAATGTAGATAAATGATTTTAAATATCTTACAAGACTTAACCGTGTAGCTCTGTTTTGTTACATTGAATGCAAAAACATTTTACGGCAAGTCAAAACATACTCGTCTAGTATTTGATTGACTTCTGATCATCATTTGGATCTGAAATAAAACCATTCTTTTTTCTTACAGTTTGTGTGCAACATATTCTACAATCAACTGATATTATGTTGATATTTTCATTGAGATTTGAAATCATTTCTTCCAAAAATTTAATTAAAAAATAATGATTGACACTCATACATCATACTTCGCAGTGTTTAATTGATATCAAATGTTCGGCAATTAAATTATTTGGATATTAACAAGAAACAAGGAAAAATGAGAGAGTTTCTTGGCATAGGAAAACTCAAATGTTAGATGAGTAAACTAACATTAACCGAGCACTCAATGCACTTTACTATCTCTGAACTAAAACCACTACATTGGATCATTCGGGAACTAATTGAAGTTCACACTTCATATAATTTTTGAAATTTTAAGAACCTTTAATAGTAATTCAAAACTTTATTTGAATACTAAGGCAGCAATTATAGTACATTTCATTGTATACGCATTGTTAGTAAATGAAAAGGCAGATGATTAATTGTGAATAGAAAGTGAAATGGTGAACAAAATCACAAGTATTGACCATGTTCTTAGTTTTTGATATTAAATAGGCACACTCACTAGCAACATTCATTAATATTCAGTTTTATTGAATAAGTAATTTTGACAAATATAAACAGTCTGATAAGTAGATAAAGTATACAAAAATGTTCCACAAAATCATTCAACAAACAAAATCAACTTCTCTGAAATTTGTCAAAACGTTATTGAGACAGAAGTTTTATAACGGAAGATTTATAAAATTGGTCTGTATCACAGTATCGGAGTCCTTTCAAGACGTTAAGACCCAAAGGAATCTTGAATGTTGACTCACTTCTATTCACGGTAAAGATAGTTACAATCATACACCCGCTGTCGTCCCCGTATAACACATTTCTTACAACACTCTCTTGAGACAGTCTAGGCCAGGACTCTTCACAAAAGGACCTGGTAAGGAATAGAAAGGCAAACCTGGACTTTGCTAGAACTTTTCTAAAGGTCTCCATCATTGTCGTGTCAAATAAGACAACTGAAATGTTTGTTTTATCTTTTGATTCTAGTATATTGGTTACGAGGTGTTCTTTGAATTCCAAAACATCTTTTGTGTCCTCTGTGGCATAGATTATCATAATGTCATGAATAATATTTTCTTCAGATAGATCTGCTAGATTTTGTACTTGTTTGATGTATATACTCATCAACTTATTGCTTATTGATATACTCACAGACGATTTTACAAGCGGAGAGAAACGCAAATATGTATACTGTGTACTTGTTTATATATCACAAAATTTAAAATTTAGAAAATTTTCTCATCATAGATTTTGCTGTACAGATATCAAAATGATTTCATCGCTCTTTTTACATGCTTTAACCCTAACCTATATGCGTAAGTATCTATTAAATCAGTTTACCCTAATATAAACAATGAGCTATATATATATCTTTATATAGAATTATGTATTGGGATAGATATAGGTGGGTGCAGTTTCTAATCCTTAATTGCGATTTTTTCCATTCACTTTTTTGCATTGTGATATGCAAATTATTTGCATTTAAAGCGTTAGTAGTAATGGCACATTGTAACATTTTAAGAAGGAATAAAATGAGGAAGAACTATTACGTGTTTTGATGTAGCTTTTTTATCTTAAAGATACAGAATGTTGTAAATATTTATCATAATTAGATAGTCGCATTTATCAATATATATTTTTTAATTTCAGGCCTTATGACAGATATTTCTAAGCAATCTTGATCAAAGTAACATTTATATTCCTTTATGTAAATAAATGTTTTTACATACATTTTAAAACTCAACCTTGTAGAGTGTTTGGTAAATTAATGCAAAAACTTTTCACATGAATAAATATAAAACTGTATTTATTTTTTTTCACTGTTGATCGTCACTTATAATTTGATCCTTAAAGCTGACATGAATTCATAAAAGCATTTGGTCACCATTTCGATCGCTCCTCTACTGCCACTGGGGTATATATACCGGTTGAGAAAGTTACGGTCGGTTGCTTTCCGATCGAGGCATGCACGTTGCACAGACTTCTAAATGCTTGAACTACACATTGTAGTAAAATGTAGTAATAGAGAATAAAGAAAACAACAGTCAATGAAATACAGTATTTATTTATTCTTTGAAAGGATGTCCAAGGTATCCGTATTATTTTGCAGACAGTTATGCCTTACTTGGCATGCATATCGAACACGTGTGTCGTTCATACGGAGTGCATAACGCCTGCATCTTCTTGAAAACCCCGGCGACACTACATCCAACACAGTAGCTAAATTATAGTAAATCCAAGAAAGTAACAACGTTTACATCCGTTCCTATAAAAACGCCCAGTTTCTAAAATCCATGCGATAATTGACATTGCTCGATCTGCCACAGTGTGTGGTTTGCGCATGTGCGATGTAATACACAGAAAAACGGTCTACAATTATCGAGGAATTTTCGAAGTATCTGCGCCTGGATTTCGGCCTGTCTGGTTTCGTCGTTTATTTGATATATCTTGCCAGTGCAGTGGTTGTCATATTATTTTTGTTCAAAACGCGTTTTTACAAGTCTCTTCGTCCAAGGTAACGTGTTCGGGTGTATGAAATTCCTGAATGCGGTGAAGCATAAAGAGTGCTCTCGGCCTTATAGAGGGGGTGTGTAGCAATGAGCAGAACAATAGAAATCGACAACTAATATGGCTGTAGTAAGAGATAAAAGGGAAATAATCGTATTTATTTATATTGCACGTCCTTATTACACAATTTGTACCGGATTTCAAAAGCTCGTCAATCAAATTGTTTGGATATTAATAGGAAGAAGTGGTTGAGAACGTTTCTTCGAATAGAAAAAACTTTAATGTTAGATGAATGAACTAGAATTATCTGACTCAATGCATTTCACAATTCCAGTAATGAAACCACTTCATTTGATCATTCGGAAGCGTATATCTGTAGGCGATCTGTATACAAAATATAGATGCATTTGAACACCACACCTTGTACAACTTTTGGAATTTCAAAACCTTTTGATAAAAATTTCTTTTTTTAAATAAAATCAAAGACACAATCAACAATTAGCAATCTAAATCATTATTATATACACGTTGTTAGTAAAAAAAAAAGTAAGATGATCATACATGAGGATATAATTAATAAATTCACATTTTAATTAAAGACCATGTCCGTAGTTTTCAATGTACTTATCAAGTACGTTGACTCACGCTCGCTCACAGTATTGTTTGTTTATTTTTTTATTTGTATTTTCGTACAAAAATTACAAATCGAAAATACTAAAATGTTTACTATGGATATAAAAATAATTTCTTGTACTGGTTAAAAATTAGAACAGGGACACATTTAGTTTAATCAAGAACACTCGTCATTTTATTAATGATCATTTATTCATTTATATCAATTGTAAAATTACCAAAAATACCCCTTTGGATCCCAATGCTCTTACAGACATGTAAACGCTCTAACCCATTGCGCTTCAATGTTAGGTAACATTATTTAGGGGGTAAATATTTAATTAATATTTAATATACTTTATTGTTTCATTATCTCAATAGGAAGTAAACATCACAATATGCAGGTGTCCTGTACCGCCTTAAAGCTGTTATTTACCTAATAAAATAGTGTAAGTGGATTTGAAGAATCGGTCATAAATATACATGCGTGTTACAAATAACTGATCTTTGAAGTTACGTACACAACACAGGTCTGCAAGTCTCATTAGCGGGCACTAGTTTTACCCAGCTCTTCGATTAGATGGGTTCACGTGTATACATACATGTCTGTGTTTTCCATATGCAGAAAAGGATTCGTTAAGATCAGCTAAAGGAATTCATTATTGTGTTTTAATTGGATTATCATTATGATGTTGACCAATATAGGTAAGCATAATACATGTAGTAGCAGTATAGCACAATATAATCAGATGCCAGCATACATAAGTTCTACTTTCACTTTCTAAATGTGATCTCCCTTTGACAGCATACTGTATCATCATCTTTTAATATTTAAATAAGCTTATCATTGTTACCTATCCTATTGCATTTGTAAAGTTTCAGTCACTTTAGTTGCAAAAGTTATTTTTTTCATTTGTCAGACTTCCACTATTGAGTTGACCCCATATTGACCCTGTATAAGCAATTTCTTATTAAATTTGTGTATTACATGTAAGTGTAGACACTTGTCATTTTTACATGAGTTATAATAAATAGGAAGGAGTATTTCTTTCTTAATGTATTATAATGCATCAAATACAATGTAGGTCATGACCTTATGGGACTGTTCGATCCGACCTCACGAAACAAGAAAATACAAAATATCTTCTAATGTCATTATGATGCATCAAATGGTGTAAAGTACATTAATGACCCCCAGGTGTTGTCTTTAACCCACCCCCCCCCCCCCCTTTATGAAATAGGAAATGATGATACACTGTATATTATATATTTTGTTAACTTCTGAGATCTTAGATCCTCATCCCTAAACCATATAATTTATTCTTGCTCTTTGTGTCATTGTGCGTAAAATTGTATATAGATTATCCCCCCTTGGAGACACCATGACATTCTAAAACTAGAAATAATAAAGTATTTTATCTTATTCATATGTTACAGTAGTTTTTGATCCATGTGGGTAATTCCTAGCCTAATGATGTCACTGCTTTGTTTAGGAGACTTTACAATTGCCCCAAATAGGCGAATACACACGCATATAACATTTTGTTTATAAATCTTAAAAATTGAATTAAGCAATTTCCAAAATGTTAAAGTGCATCGATCAGGAGAGAAAAAGCAATCAAGAAATGATTTTAAATTTGCTACTGTACACATATAAGAATGTATTAAGAAGACTGAATCTTTAGAACCTGGTTAGATTTGGGGGGGTGAATGTGGAGTATAAACATTTATAATTTGAATCATTTATTTTTATCAATTTTAACTTGTCAATGAATACTAGTTATTGATCCCAAGGTAGAAATATGACCTCTGATCATATCTCAATAGATCATTTGTCAAATATGCAAGGTGTAATGTAATTTTTTTTAAGAATAATATTTTTTCCCAGTTTATAAAAGTTTTTAGACACCCAAATTATATTTTGATTTTAATAGATCATTCGACAATTAAGGGGGGGGGGGGAGAACAGTTTATATTTGAGTTTGTATGGGAGTGGGGGTTCTAAGTCATATATTTGACAATTTTTAATGTAATTTGAAATAAGACTTAGCCAAACTAAAGTCATGAACATGAATAGTATAGAACAAAACACAAACTAATACATGTATATATACATAGGAAGTATTACAAAACATAGATGATTGATCTATATCTGGGTTCTTAAATTGAATCATGTATCATGTACATATTATATTATTGTTTCTTTGTTCAAGGCATTTAAGATGGTATGTAGGTCATGATCCCAAGTGCTCTTCCTGAAATTATCAAATATCATAAAAACCATTGAGATCCCCACCTTAATCCAAAGATATTATTCCTCCTTAGGTCATGGCGCATCAGATCATTATGGCATGTAAGTCATGACCCTAAGGGGTCATCCTGACCCCCTTAGAATCAGAAATTGTCAATTTAAATTATTGATGTTTGATGATCCTATCTCTATTTAATCTTTATTATTAAGTCTCCCAAATGAAATTTGGAGACTTATTGTTTTTGTACGGTTCATAATACATGTTATATTATTTTTCGTCCTCTTCTTTTTCTTCTTTCCCGCTCTGAACTTGTTTCTCAGAGATGGCTGAACAGAATTGTACAAAACTCTAGCTTATTTTGGGTTAGACAACCACTTTTCGGGGGGGGGGGGGGGGGGGTCTAACATTGAACCTTGTAGGAAGAATTGTAGACTCTATTGTAAATGGTAACTTGAAAACGGACAAAGATAATAATATAGGGTTTTCATAATCATATATTGTCTGTTACTGGCAATATAGAGGGTTTATTAGATCTGACCCCTGGGGTCACTCCCCCCCCCCCCCCAGGAATTTGAAATTACCATATATCCCAGAAATTGTTATAATCATGACCCCTAAACCATATATATTCATGTTTATGATGTCAAGGGGCATCAAATGTTATGTAGGTCATGGGCACTGTGGGGGGTCCTGACCCCCTCAAACAGCAAGTCCCTTAAAATCTTCAAAACAGTTGAGATCCCCACCCTTAAACCATATTTCTTGTTTCTTGTGTCAAGGGGCATCAAACGGTATGTAGGTCATGGGCCCCGGGGGTGGTCATGACCCCCTCGAACAGGAAGTGCACGAATATCTCGAAAACGGTTGAGATCCCCACCCCTTAACCATATATATTCTTGATCCTTAAAGGGCATCAAAAGGTATTTAGGTAATGGGCCTCAGGGTTAAATTCAATTTTTCAAAACCGTAATGCACATCTATGGAACAGTTCTTATCATATCCCAAGATATGATGTGTCTATCCATTAAATCATAAAAGGAGTTCTAGGATCTATGTTTTTTTTGAAGTGATAAACGTAAATTTTCTGCTATTTTTTGACTCCCTGGATAAAATTAAAATTTTTAAAACCATATACTGCACATCTATAGAACAGTCCCTATCATATCCCCAGATATGATGTGTCTATCCATTAAATCATAAGAGGAGTCCTTGGATCTATGGGTTTTTTTTAGTGATAAACGTCAATTTTCTGCTTCTATTTGACTCCCTGGATAAAATTTAAATTTATAAAACGTTATTGCACATCTATAGGACAGCCCCAATTGTATCCCAAGAGATGACGTAGCTACTCCAAAAGTTGTAAGAGGAGTTCTGGGAACCATTATTTTTTTGCAAAAAAACGTCATTTTTTGTTGCCCACTGATCCCCTTAATAAAAAAAAAAATTGCTGGTTTATAAGATGTAAGAGCAGTTTAAAAAAGTAAAACGTGACAGACTGACGGACGGACAGACGGACGGACAGACGAACGGACGGAACAGGGTAACAACAATATACCCGAACTTTCTTTAGAAAGTGCGGGTATAATAAATAGAATAATCATTTTGTACCATATTTATTTAATAAGTGATAAAATCCCTCCTCACCAACACACAATTAAAATACACAAATATGTATATACATGTAATATTTTATCAAAATCTTTTTCCATTCACTTTTTTGCATCGTGATATGCAAATTATTTGCATTTAAAGCGTTAGTAGTAAGGCACATTGTAACATTTTAAGAAAGAATAAAATGAGGAAGAACTTTTACGTGTTTTGATGTAGCTTTTTTATCTTAAAGATAAAGAAGGTTGTAAATATTTATCATAATTAGACTAGTCGCATTTATCAATATAAAGTAAACACGCTTATAACAAGGCCAGGGACGGCCAATTTAACTTCGTTATAAGCGTTTACAACATGAAATAGAGACTTGGGGAATGAAATTCACTTCGCTGTAAGCGTAAATTCATTATAAGCGTGTTCGCTGTAACCGTGTTTTACTGTATTTTTTTTAATTTCAGGCCTTATGACAGATATTTCTAAGCAATCTTGATCAAAGTAACGTTTATATTACTTTATGTAAATAAATGCTTTTTACATATATTTTAAAACTCAACCTTGTAGAGTGTTTGGTAAATAAATGCAAAACCTGTTCACATAAATAAATAAAAAAATGTATTTATTTTTTTTACTGTTGATCGTCACTTATACTTTGATTCTTAATAAACCCTTCATTCTATACAAGTTGTAGTATAAAAATATTCTACATCAACGATATGGATTTTTCTTATTGACGTATGAACTCGAACAACAATCAAGATCATCACACTTACATCATTTAATGAACCAACGTCAATCAAATTGTTTGGATATTAACATGAAGAAGGGGGATGAGAACGTTTCTTCGAATAGAAAAACTTAAATGTTAGATGAACAAACTAGAATTATCTGACTCAATGCACTTCACAATTCCAGTAATGAAATCACTTCATTTGATCATTCGGTAACGTATATCTGTAGGCGATCTGTATACAAAACATAAATGCCTTTGAAGAACACACCTTGTACAACTTTTGGAATTTCAAAACCTTTTGATAAAAAAAATTTTTTTATATAAAATATTAAAAACATAATCAACAATTAACAATCTTAATTATTATTATATACACGTTGTTAGTAAAAGAAGAATAAGATGATCAAACATGAGGATATGATTAATAAATTCACATCTTAATTAAAGACCATGTTTCTAGTTTTTATTGTACTTATCAAATACGATGACTCACACTCGCTCACAGTATTGTTTATTTATTTATTTATTCATTTATTTGTATTTTTACAAGTAAATAACAGCAAAATGTTAATTATTGATGGTTTGAAGAGAACTTAAGGAGGTATGGGACATCTGTCATTATTTTGTTTGGATTAAAGTACATTAACATTAAAACACTTTTATCGATTAAGAAATTTTTTGGAAATGTAAAAATTTTAAAATCCCCAGCGGGACTCGAACTCATGACGTACAGATTCGTAGTGAAACCTCTAATCTACTGCGCTACGAAGCTACATGACAATTATGGGAAGAGGACTTTCTTAGAGAGACGATAAAATTGTTTTACGTTTTCATACATAATGAAGCCTTGTTTCTGAATTTGAAGATGCGGTTTGCCCGAAAAGTACATTAGCAAGAAACTGAAATATCGATCACTTTCTGAATTAGTATTTAAGTTAATAGTCGTAATTATTGAAAATTTAATTATTATAGTTAATGTCCTTCTCAGGTGCCCTCCACTGGTAAAAGGAAAATAAAAGTTGGTACATGGATCTTTGATAATCACATGATATCTACTTTGATTTGTCGTATATTGCTATCAAACCTCTACCTCTAACTTGTGAAAGGGTAAATATACATAGTATGGTTAATTCATTTTTACCAATGGTATTGTTCTTAAAATTTCTTTAATTTAAGGTGGTATCGAAGTATATGTAGGGATGTATAATTTTCTCTTAAAAAATACATGATGCAAATCCGTACTGAGTTACACTAATGATATTTGGTTTCAAAATTGTTGAATTTTCCTCAATGCAAGTTATCACTAAACATATATGATACAATGATATTTTTGTTACTCATTCCTAGTATTTCCATTTGTAGACTATGTATGTAATAACCGAGGACTGTCGTAACAGCACTGACACTTTAGGGATGGCATTTTACTAGTTCACCAGCCTTGGGCAGTCTTCTAAATGTATCAAAACATACAATAAATAAGATTACAATAAACATAATTGCATAATCGACGTACGTCTTGACTCTCGGTACATTTTTTCATATTTTCTCTGTAATGACAAAACAAATATACTCTACACTATCTTTATTACTACATTAACATTCATAAAACTGTGCCAGGTTTCTTTGTAAATGAAGTCTAAATTTTGTGCAGTCATCAGAAATTGATGCAACACAAATCAAACAAGTCTTTTACATTTTAATTCAATGAAAGGACATTTTTAATGACTGAAAAATCTGTAAACGAATGTTACATGGACTTATTATGACTTCTTATGCCACTTGTGTAACTTGTTGTCTATATTATTTACCGTGTGATTCACACAAAGTTAACCAGAATCAGTATGTCGAAGGGTTGTATTCGAACATATGATTGTATTCTAATCATAATTGCGGGATTAAGCTTGGTTGCAATGCGATCCTAATATTGCAATCAGATATCAAAAGCATGATTTGAATAATATCAAAAAGTTAAAACAACTTCTACTTTCTTTATGTACTTTATAGCTTTTAAACACATTATAGTAGTTATTAGGAGAGTGTTTATTTGTCGATAACAACGTTATTTTGATATTTATTGTATCTCTCAAGGATATTATCATCCGACGTTTTCAATAAACATGTATATTAAATTCAGTTTTGCGTCAGAAGATTTCACTGTTCAAATAAGCACAACATCCAAATTGTTGATCATATATATTCTTTCGTAGAGTAAAAATAGTTAATTGCTGTTAAATAATCAACAAAACTTTGCCCATGAGAATTATTTATATCTAAATTATAAAAGCCATGAGAGTTATACTTTTAACTCTTTAAATAGAATATTGCTCATGACACTTAGAAAGAGTAAACAGCTATGTTTTGAAATCCGATTTATTTTTTCTCTCTGAACAATATATATACATGTAGCAGCAACGATTTAGAGACCTATTCGTCATTTGCTGTTATGAACAACAATCCAAATTGTATAAGAAATCCACGTAATTTCAGTTCATAATACCTTAAGTTTAAAATTCTTCACAAAAACGCCTAAAATCTTTCGATAAGAATAATTATTTTCTTGATTCGAAATTAACATACGACATGTTTTACTTGCTTTGTATCAATATGCACAAATAGTGATGTTTTTATTCTGATTCTGTTTAGATTTTATTTTTAAGTATACTTTTATGTTTAAAAGGGGCATGGTCACGATTTTGGTCAAAAATTATTTTTCCGATTTTAATGTGTACGATGCTTCAGTAAGGCATTTTCAATAGGCAACTAGAATTTGAGTGTCATTTGTTGAGTTATGAGCCAGTTACAGAGCTTACAATTCTTCGCTATGTAAACAAAGCTTTTGTTTACATTTTGAAAGTTGAAGTGAAAATTCCCGTTTTAGACCAACAGTGAATGTGTTAATCGTTAGGAACTGTTTATTTATACTTAAAATTAATTTCAAAAAATAGACAAATCAGCTTGAAAAAGAATTTTTACTGGTATATTGAACCTATGTAAACAAAAACAGGGCACGAGCCTTTTTTACATGACGAAGAATTGCGAGCCCTGTATCTTGCTTAAAACTCAACCACTGGCACACAAATTTCATCTGATCACTAGGAAGGCATTTCCAAAGCATTGTAAATAATAAAAACAGAAAAATAAAATTTGACCAAAATCCTGACCATGCACCCTTAAGTATATGACACATGCACATGTAGGATTTGATACAGGGGATTGGTTGTATATCTCTGATATTTGAAGACATTTGAATGTTCCTAGAGGTTTTCAAAAACTCATCTAAAAATTACAAAACAAAATAATCAATGTTTACTACGGCTCTAAAAATAGTTTTTTGCCTGTACTGGTTAGAACAGGGAAACATTTAGCCTAACCATGAACAATCATAATTTTATTAATGATCATATTTAAAGATATAAACATAAAAAAAACAATCACGGAAAGTGTCAAAATCAATATTTAAACTATGGGAAGTAAATTTAAAAAACGACAACGATAACATCCCTTCTGTGTTTAAATAAACAATTGTATAACCCCCTCCCCTACGCACACATACAATTCAAATATATACACATATTATTTGATAAAAAAAAACTGGCTTTACACATTTTTGCACCGTGGATTGCGAAAGATTTGAAGAATCATCGCTTATTATTGGATCTGAAATAAAACCATTATTTTTCAACAGCTTGTGTGCAACATATTCTACAATCAACTGATAATATGTTGATATTTTCATTGAGATTTGAATTCATTTCTCCCCAAAATCGAATTAAACAAAATAATTAACACCCATACATCACATTGGATATTAACAGGAAGCGAGGAAAAATTAAAACTTTTCTTGGAATAGGAAAACTCTAATGTTGGATGAATAAACTAACATTATCCGAGCACTCAATACACTTGACAATCCCTGAACTAAAACCACTTCATTGAATCATTCGGGAACTGATTCCTGAAGGCGATATGTATATAAAGTATATAAATTCCACACTTAAAAAATTTTTTGAAATAAAAAAAAACCTTTTAACAATAATTCAAAACCTCTTTTTGAATACGCAGTCAGCAATTAAGTGCATCCTTAATTTCATTGTATGTGCATTGTTAGTAAATGAAAAGTTTGACGACCACTTGAAATATTTAACAACATCACAAGTAACGACAATCTCCCTGGTTTTCCATATAATAATCAAAAAGGCACACTTACTTACAAAATTCATTTATATTCATTTTTTGTATAAATAATTTCGACAAATATAAACAGTCTGATAAGTAGATTAATTATACAGAAATAATCCCCAAAAGCATTCAACAAAGTCAACTTCCCGGAAATCTATCAAACCGTTATTGAAACAGAAGTTTGATAACAGAAGCTTTATAAAATTGGTCTCTATCACAGTATCGGAGTCCTTTTAAGACGTTAAGACCCAAAGGAATCTTGAATGTCGACTCACTTCTATTCACGGTCAAGATAGGTACAATTATACACTCACTTTCATCCCCGTATAACACATTTCTTACAACACTCTCTTGAGACAGTCTAGGCCAGGACTCTTCACAAAAGGATCTAGTGAGAAATAGAAAGGCAAACCTGGACTTTGTGAGAGCTTTTCTAATGTTCTCCATCATTGTGGTGTCAAATGATACAAGTGAAATGTTTGTTTTGTCTTTTGATTCTAGTACATCGGTGACAAGGTGTTCCTTGAATTCCAAAACACCTTGAAAATCTTCTTTGTCGTGAATTATCATAATGTCATAAATAATATCCTCTTCAGCTAGATATGTTGGATTCTGTACCAGTTTGATGTCCATACTTATCAACTTATCGCTTATTGATTTACTCACCGACCAGTTGTACTGAAACGCAAGTGTGTTTAGTGTGAACCTATTTATATATCACAAAACTGAGATATAGAAAATTTTCTCATCACATATTTGTTGCACAATATCAAACTGATATCAATGTTCTTTTTCAGCGCTTTAACCCAAACCTTGATACGTAAGTATCTATTGGGTTAGTTTACCCTAATTAAACAATGAGCTATATATAGATCTATGAATAGAATTTTATATTGGGATATTTATAGATGGGTGCAGTTTCTGAACCTTAATTGCAACATCAAGCGATTAGAAATTACACGTACATGACAAACACATGTTCGAAATATTTTTTCAAACAACACAATGCACATTCCAGATCGGAATTTTTTTTATTTCGATTTTGTTTTCTTTTGTTTGTTTAGGTTCTTTTTTTTAATCAATCTTTTTATTTATTTTTTTCTGGTAACAGCTGAGATTGTTAAACAAGAACAATATTTTAATTATCAATATGTTCAATATATAGACATCAAACTGGTAGATCTGTGTAATCACATATCTAATTTACAAATATCAACCCGATATCATCGTTCTTTTTATACCTGCAAACTTATTTTTCTTTTATGTTAACTTACCCTAAATTTAGCAAAATAAAAAAAACGTGTAAATGAGTAAAAATAAATAAACGTTGTCGTTGTTTTCTCTAATATGGTATGTAATAGGTTTTTAAAAAATCCATGGTTAGAGTAGTTAATCACGCTTCCGCGTATTTAATCCCCACTCGAATTGTTTGAAAGGTAGTAAAGGCATACTTAACCACCAGCGTAAATAGCTACTTTTACAGTCTCAAAAAATTATAATATTACGATACATCACAGTCTTTGGCTGATATAAAATATAGTTACATTTGATTTAACTGTTCAACACATCTTTCTCTTCTACGAATAGACAATTGTTTGTGAACAGAATGACATTGTGAAAAAAATCAGTTAAACTGGTTAAGAATACAAAATTGCAATTAATCAGCCGTAAATATTTTATGTACAGAATATTTTACAACATATTTTAATTACTGCATTATTCGGTGCACATCTTTTTAGAATTGCGGTCTTAACTGTTCTATGGCATACAGAACTTCAATCTTAACGTTAAAAGCTAGATGTAAATCACAAGGTTTTTTGATTGTGAATTTAAAATTATTGTTGTAATTAACTGCCCTGCCCTGCGCTGCTTCTTGAGCGAAAATTTTTAATAAAAATGTGGCATGCATTATATTATAATTTTATTTTTAGAAAATGATACATCTGAAATATTCCTTTCCTTTCAAGCACAAGGTCCAAATGTTTATCATATATATTCTTTAATATATAAATATAGTCAATATCTGATATAATATCATCAAAATCTTGTTACAGAGAAAGATTTGCGGGAAAAAAAGACAATAACGAACCGCCAGCCATCTCAAAAATCCATAAAACGAAATAAAAATTCACGTTTATATCATAAAAAAAACCCAGGAATATGTTTTATTTCTGGCACTTTAAATCAAATATTTCTCATAACACGATGAGATAGTGATATTAAAAATGTTATGAAATTTAATATATTTTTGCTCGAATAAACCGTAAAGATGTATAGTCGTTTTATATTGCGACGAACACAACAGAAATCTACTTTATTTCTTGACTGTCAGATCGAATCTTTGATTGACATCGATCATATCATGCTTCACCGTTTAGGGATGCAATAATCATTGAATGATTAATATTCACATATTAACTTATATCATATCTTTTATCAAGAATATTTTTTCAGCAGAAATAAATGAACGCCATTTCCAGCTGTGGGAAAGTTTTTGTTGATTGATTTACATTGCAATGTTCCTAGGGGTTTAAAAAAAAAACTCGTCTAAAAATGATAAAACGAAAATAAATAATGTTTACTTTTGATCTAGAAATAGTTTCTTGTAATTGATAAAAAAAAAGATGGGGGGGGGGGGGAAGGAAAAAAAATTACCAAAAGAAGACTTGTAATTTTATAATGATAAATCAAACACATATAAGCATTAGAAAATAAAATCACAGAAAGTGTCAAAATTAAGATTTACCTATGCATATTAAATGTAAAATAAATAAATACAATAATCATATGGTGCCATATTTATTTAATAAGTAATAAAATCCCCCTCTCCAACACACAATTAAAATACCCGTGTATGTATATATATGTAATGCTGTATCAAAATCTTTTTCCATTAATTTTTTGCACCGTGATATGCAAATTGTTTGCATTTAAAGCGTTAGATGTAATGGCACAATGTAACACTTTAAGACGGAATAAACTAATGAAGAAGTAGTACGTGTTTTGATGTAGCTTTTTTATCTTAAAGATACAGAAGGTTGTGAATAATTATCATAATTAGACTAGTCCCTGTTATATATATATATATATATATATATATATATATATATATATATATATATATATATATATATATATTTATATATATATATATATATATATATGTATTAAATTTCAGGCCTTATGAGATATTTCTAAGCAATCTTGATCAAAGTAACGATTATATTACTTTATGTAAATAAATGTTTTTTACATATATTTTAAAACTCAACCTTGTAGAGTGTTTGGTAAATAAATGCAAAAACTGTTCACATAAATAAATAAAAAACTGTATTTATCTTTTTTACTGTTGATCGTCACTTATAATTTGATCCTTAATAAACTCTTCATTCTATACATGTTAGTATAAAAATATTCTACATCAACGATATAGATTTTTCTTATTGACGTATGAACTCATTTTTCCAAAATTGAACTAGAATCATGATTATCACACTTACATCATTTAATGAACCAATGACGTTTAACTTACACAAACAATATTAGTCATATTTATTAATATTGCACGTCCTTATTACGCAATTTGTAGCGGATTTCAAAAGCTCGTCAATCAAATTGTTTGGATATTAACAGGAAGAAGGGGGATGAGAATGTTTCTTTGAATAGAAAAACTTTAATGTTAGATGAACAAACTACATTTATCTGACTCAATGCACTTCACAATTCCAGTAATGAAACCACTTCATTTGATCATTCGGAAACGTATATCTGTAGGCGTTCTGTATACAAAACATAAATGCCTTTGAACACCACACCTTGTACAACTTTTGGAATTTCGAAACCTTTTGATAAATATCCTTTTTTTTAAATATCAAAAACACAATCATCAATTACCAATCTAAATTATTATTATGTACACGTTGTTAGTAAAAGAAAAGTAAGATGATCATACATGAGGATATAATTAAAAAAATTCACATCTTAATTAAAGACCATGTCCCTAGTTTTCAATGTACTTCTCAAATACGATGACTCACAGCAAAATGTTAATTATTGATGGTTTGAAGAGAACTTAAGAAGGTATGGGACATCTGTCATTATTTATTTGGATTAAAGTACATTACAATTAAAACACTTTTATCGATTAAGAATTATTTTGGAAATTCTTTGGAAAGGTAAAAATTTTAAAATCATGACTTACAGATTCGTAGTGAAACATCTAATTCACTGCGCTACGAAGTTATGTGACAATTATGGGAAGAGAGACTTTCTAAGAAAGACATTAGAATTGTTTTAAATTTTCATACATAATGAATCCTTGTTTCTGAATTTGAAGATGGGGTTTTGCCCGAAAAGTACATTAGCAAGAAACTGAAATATCGATAATTATCTGAATTAGTGTTTAAGTTAGGAGTCGTAAAAATTGATAATGCACTGAATTTAATTAATTTACAGAACATTTAATTATAATAGTAAATGTTCTTGTCAGGTGCCCTTTACTGGTTAAAGGAAAATAAAAGTTTGTATAGGATCTTTAATAATCACATATCTAATTTGATGTGTCGTATATTGCTATCAAACCTCTACCTCTCACTTGTGAAAGGGTGAATATGCATAATTTGGTAAATCCATTTTTACCAATGGTATTGTTCTTGAAATGTCTTTAATTTAAGGTAAAATCGAAGGATATTGAGGGATATATCATTTTCTGTTCAAAGGTGTATGATGTAAATTCGTACTGAGTTACACGAATGATACGGGCGTGGTTTAAATTTGCTGAATCTTCCTCAATGCTTGTTATCACTAAACGTTTATGAAAGAGTGATATTTTGGTAACGCATTCCTAGAATATCATATATGTATATGCAATTTACAATAGCCGAATGTTGTCGAAACAGCACTGTACGTTTTACTATAGTTCACCAGTTCTGGTATCAAACATCAACGATGTATAGTCATCGAATTTATCAAAACATACAATGCAATATACAATACATAGGAATCAATTGAATTCAGTGCATTATCAATGTACGTCTTGACTCTAGGTACATTTTTTTTCCTATTTTAATTGTAATAATACCACAGATCTTTTTTATTTATCATTAAATTGTACAGTTAAAACGACTCTTTGTCTTCCTTCTAAATGAAGTCTAAAATTCGAGCAGTCATCAGAATTTGACATAACACAAAGCAAAGTGTTTTACATTTTAATTTCATGAAAGGACAATTTATAAATGATTGAAAATCAGTAAACGAATATTGCATGGACTTATCATGATTTCTTCAGCCACTTTTGTAATATAACCCGACGTCTAAGCTGTTTACCGTGTGATTTATAATTAAATGAAATCTGCATTAGTCTGTTGAAGGCTTATATTCAAAAACATTATTATATTCCAGTTTTGATTGCAGGATTTAAGCTTGGCTGTAAGCCTGTATATCACATTTAATTTTGCGTCATCAGATTTTCCTGTTCAAATACACACAACATTTAAAATGTTAATTATATATATTCTTTCATAGAATAAATATAGTTTATCGCTGTTAGATTATCAGCAGAACCTTGTTCATGAGAATGATTTATATCTAAATTATATGACCCATGAAACTTTCACTTTTGACATATTAAAAAAAATATTTCTCGTGACACTTAGAAAGAGTAAGGTACATGCAATGATTTAGAGATCTACTTGTCATAAGCTGTTATGAGCAACAGTCAAAATTGTGTCAGAAATCCACGTAATTTAAGGAGGCCGACTTTAGTTTTCATTGCGCATGTTTTTGCGCATTCTAATAAAATACAGTTGATTTATACTTCTTATGAATTTTTTTCGATATCATTTATAAAATCGAACACAATAAACAAAATACAGATAAAAATATTAAGATTTTTAAAGGAAATTTTTATTTTTAACACGATTTTTACGTTGTGCGGTAGGGGAGCATTGCCATTGTGCTTTTATGGCGTTATGATAAAATGAAGCTTTGTAGGAGTACGTTATAAGAAATTACATAAAAGAAAAGTAAAAATTGTATGCTGTTGAAATTTTATATACAGAATGATGCTATCCTTGAGGACATTTTCCTCATTTTTGGAATGAATCCATTATACCAATCATCATTCGTGATGATCCAAATATATAGCAAAATTTGGTGCATTTTAATATTTTGAGATGGCCCCCACTAAAAACCAGACGGTAGAATTTTGTGTCTTTCACATATAAGGTAAGAAATGATATTACTAATCATATATAACAATTTGAGAAAAAAAGCTATTGTAGTATTTTTTAAACTGCTTTGATGTGCGGAAAATGACAGTTTCCTATATATTCCTATAGTAAATGTACCTCTATTTTGAGATGGTCCCTAAAAAGAACCAGACGGTCGATTTTCACGAACCTTCGCAAATAAACTAGAGTTGGTTTAAATAACATATAGTTAAAAATAAAGAGTTTTGCTATTGTAGTTTTTCCGCAAAAAAACCCAAATCGGCCTCCTTAAGTAAAAATCTTCACACAGAAAACGCTTAAAATCTTTTAATAAGAACAATGTTTGTCTTGATTCGAAATTAACATAAGACATGTTTTACCTGTTTTGTATCAATATGTTCAAATGTTTTTATTCTGATTCTGTTTCGATTTTATTTTAAAGTTTATTTTCGTGATTTTAGTGTATGGCACACAGGGGATTGGTTGTGTCCCTTTGTTTTTTTTTTTAATACATATCAATATTCCTACAGATTTTCAACAACAACAACTCATATAAAAATTACAAATCGAAAATCCTAAAATGTTTACAATGGATCTAAAAATAATTTCTAGTACTGGTTAAAAATTAGAACAGGGAAACATTTAGTTTAATTAAGAACACTCGTCATTTTATAAATGATCAATATTAAAGATAAAAACATCAAAAAATACAATCGCGGAAAGTGTCAAAATCAAGATTTAAACTATGCGAATGGAAAGTAAAGTTTAAAAACACCGATAACATCTCTTCTAGGTGTAGTTAAAAGGTTATATAACCCCTTCTCTCCCCTCTCTTACACACAATTTAAATATATACATATATTATTTGATTAAAACCTGGCTTTTCAATTTTTCTGCACAGTGAATTTCGAGAGATTTGCATTTAAAGCTCTACTTAGAGTTGTTGTGGCACATTAAATTTGAAAAACGTAATGGAGAAGCATCCCGTGTTTACAAAATAGTTTTTTTATTTTACAAATAAAGAAAAATGTTATTATCAAATACAAATGGATTTAAAAATTACTGAATACATCCTCTCCCATCAATATTTTTATTTCAAGCTTTATGACAGAAATTTTTAGCGCCCAAGACCAACGCGACGCTGATATCGTTTATATGTAATATAAATATATAATATAAATAAATTTTTATTCATATGTTAAAAGACTTAACCTTGTAGTTTTTTGTTACAGTGAATGCCAAAACAATTAACGTTAAATAAATACACACTTGTAATTTTTTCACTTTTGAACTGAACTGAACTGAACGTCACTTATAATTGGATCTGAAATTTTTCTACGGTCTGTGTGCAACATATTAGACTTTCAACTTCAGATAGATAATATGTTGATATATTCTCTTTTTTCCCAAAATTAAATTAAACATTTTGGTTTACACTCATATATCATGTGATCAACCAATGACGTATTTTTGAAACATACAAGATTGTTCGTATCAATTTATTGTATGTTTACATTTTGCTATGTCAAGTTGATATCAAAAGCTTAATCAAGTTGTTTGGATACTATAGCTAGGCTAGTATTAACAGGAAGCGAAGGGAAAATTAGAACGTTTCTTGGAATAGGAAAACTGTAATGTTAGATCAGCATACTAACATTAACCGAGCACTCAATACACTTTACTATCCCTGTACTAAAACCACTTCATCGGAGCATTTGGGAACTAATCTCTGTAGGCGATCTGTATATTTGAATACCACACTTTATAAAAATTTTGAAAATCAAAAACCTTTTGATCAGAATTCAAAACTTTTATAAAGATAAGCAATCAGCAATTAAGTGCATTCTTGATTTTATTGTAAACGCATTGTTAATAAATGAAAATAAAACGATTGTTTATGGATAGAAATTAAGTAAGCTAACAACATCACAATTATCGACCATATCTATTGTTTTCGATATGTTTATCAAAAAGGCACACTCACTCACAATATTCATTTATGTTCATTTTTATTGTACAAATAATTATGACAAATATAAACAGGTCCACAAAAGCATTCAACAAACAAAACTTTTCAAACATTTGCCAAAACGTTATTGCGACAGAATTTTGATTACGGAGGCTTTATAAAATTGGTTACTATCACAGTATCGGAGTCCTTTTAAGACGTTAAGACCTAAAGGAATCTTGAATGTTGATTCACTTCTATTCACGGTAAAAATAGGTACAATTATACATTCACTGTCTTCCCTGTGTAGCACATTTCTTACAACACTTTCTTGAGACAGTCTAGGCCAGGACTCTTCACAAAAGGACCTAGTGAGGAATAGAAAAGCAAATCTGGACTTTGTTAGAGATTTTCTAATGTTCTCCATTATTGTGGTGTCAAATGAGACAACTGAAATGTTTGTTTTATCTTTTGATTCTAGTACATTGGTTACAAGGAGTTCCTTGAATTCCAAAACATCTAGAGAGTCTTCTTTGGTATGGACTATCATAAACGCTAGATCTGCTAGATTTTGTACTTTTTTGATGTCCATACTCATCAACTTATTGCTTATTGATATACTGACAGACGATTTACTACCGTAGAGAAACGCAAAGTTGTAAAGTGTGTAGTTGTTTATATATTACAAAATTGAAATTTAGAAAATTTCTCATTACTAATTTGTTGTACTAATATCAACATGATTTCATCGTTCTTTTCACGCGCTTTAACTCGAACCTATATATTTATCTATTAGGTTAGTTTACCCTAAATAAACAATGAGCTATATATAGATCTTTAAATAGATTTATGTATCAGGATATTTGTAAATTGGTGTAGTTTCTAAACCTTAATTGCAACATCAAGCGATTAGCAATAACACATACATGACAAACACATGTTTGAAACATTTTTCAAACAAGACAATACACGTAACAGATAGGACAATTTTCAGTTTGATTTTGTTTTGTTTTGTTTGATTAGGTTGGGTTTTTTTTTTTACATTCTTTATTTATTTTATTTTCTTCTTTTAACAACTAGGAGAGTTAAACAAGAACAATATTTTCATTATCATTTTCATTGTTATAATTAGACATCAAACTGGTAGAACTGTGTGATCACATATCTTATTTACAAATGTCAACATGATATCATCGTTCTTTTAATACGCTTGGACAGTAGCCAATAAACATATTAATCTCTTACGTTAACTTGCCCAAAATCAAGCAAAAACATGTACATGGCAAAAACATAGATTAAGGAAATTGTCGTTGTTTTCTCAAATACGGTATGTAATGGGTAAACATTTAGTTTTATTACAATTATATGAAGAATTTTAGTTTACAGTCGATTAAGATATTAGCATAGTATTTACTGTATCAAAAAGTTGTTACAAATATATTTTAGGAAAACTTATAATTACGATAGTATATGACCGTATTGTATGAATATAAATGTATTGTTGTAATGTACAGTTGTTCTATATATCTTATGTGTTTTGAAAAAAAGTTATTTCTTTTACAAAATGCATGACAGCAATAAGTATATACATGTATTTTGAATAAAACAACAAATCAGTTTAAACTAACACCCTCTCTAAACTATGACCACTGGGGTCTTTTTTTATTCCTCTGTTCTGATTTTCTTTTGTTTTATATTTGTTGTGTTTTGATGTATTGATATTGAGCATATAGTAAACTTAATGTTGGAATTCCTATTGGTGACGAAAAAATTGGTCTTCTGTTATATGCCGACGACATTGCCATTCTTAGTGAAAATGAACTTGAAATGCAAAGATGTCTCGATATTCTTACAGATTGGTGTATGCAATGGAGGTTAAATGTGAACTGTGCCAAATCAAATATAATGCATTTTAGAAAACGAAACATTCCCCGAAGTAAATTCAATTTTAGAATAGGAAATGAAGAGTTACAGTACGTTAATCAGTATCGATATCTTGGTGTTATTTTCCACGAGAAGATGGACTTCAATACAGCGGCGGAGGTTTTAGGTAATTCCGGAGGGCGAACATTAGGGGCGATGATTTCCAAAATTCATAACTATAAAGATGTTGGATTTAATACCTATGAAAAACTATTTCATTCTTGTGTTGTACCCATTTTAGATTATTGTTCCGGAGTTTGGGGATTCAAAACATGCCACTCCATAGAAATAGTTGAAAACCGTGTTATCCGATACTTCTTAGGTTTACACAGATACGCGCCGGCAATTACATTAAATAGTGAAGTAGGATGGTTAGCACCGACACAGAGGCGCTGGATATGCATGATAAAGAGATGGAACAGAGTAATCCAAATGGATGATGACCGTCTTACCAAAAAAGTTTTCCTGTAAAGTTATCGTAATAACAGCACTTGGTGCTCACAAGTGAAAGAAATTCTATATAAATTAGATTTGTGTTCCTATTTTGATTTTATCCGTATTTGTGATATAAACGAAGTGAAATCTAAATTATTTAAATACTATGAAGACGAATGGAAATTGAAAACAAGGTCTCTACCGAAACTTAGGACATACGTAACGTTTAAACAAAACGTCCAATTAGAACCCTATGTAACGATGAACATAACCAAACAGGAAAGGTCTTTGATGGCACAATTTATAATTAGATGTGGAATCCTTCCTCTCAGAGTCGAAACTGGTCGTTAATATCGAAATGAACCTCTTCAAGAACGGTATTGTGTTCTGTGTGGAAGCAATTCGATTGAAGATGAAAAACATTTTATTTTTCAATGCAAATTTTATGAAAATAATAGAATCTCTTTCTTTCATAGTATAAACTTAGATAAAAATTTAGATGAAACTGTCAAATTAAATATCATTATGGAAAAAAATCAAAGACAAACTGCCAAATATCTCAATTTGATTTATTCAGTTAGACAAAGTTATCTGTACAAATCAAAGTAAACTCATGCGCTCAAAATGTATATACTATATTTGTATATTATAAGATTTCAAAGTGACATATAGTTCCAATGGGCCGGGTGTAATTCGATAATGTATAAGATTGTATTGTACTATACTCATGACATACACATGTCACTAAAATAAAATATTTACTTACTTACTTACTTACTTACTTACTTACTTACTTACTTACTTACTATAGTACAAACTGAAGCAGTTATGTTTCTGGAAATATTTTCAGTACCTATTCATAATCACGTTTGTAAAATATTCATAGCAATCTCAAAGTAGATCAACAGATTTGAAAATTCTCAAGGTAGTTTACATGGCTAAAAAATGAATTTTTAAGCTTGATAAATGAATGCAAGAATTTTTAAATCTACAGGTTATTTTAACCTATTTATTTGGTTTTAAAATTCCCCTTTGAACACCATCCTTTTTTCATAAATTGTAAAAAAGAAAGAAATATACACAATGTAAAATATGGCTCATAAAGTTATTCAACCATGAGAATTCTACCTAGCCTCAAAATTCCCGCGAAAGACGGAAGAATTACTCATTCATTGGTTTTAGGTCGTTATTTTTATACCTCTAAGGTATAAACACACCTCATTCTTTTGTATTTGTGAAATATGATTAAGTTGCGTGAATTTCTTATGAATCATTTATTTTATTTTACTCTTCTATATTCTATAAACATCAGAATAACTGCAAAAACCGTCAATTTTCCATGATATATCCAACAAAACACATGCAAACATATGGTACTACTTAGTGTATTTATATCAGTATATTGAGAATGTGATTAAAAATATCATTTTTATACTACATTTGGCAAATTTCACCCTGTGCTTTGGTTTTTGAATTCATCAAGATTGGGTCTTGTTATGATGAGCCCGCCGATTATGGTTATTCTTTTTATATCATATAATAACACCCAGTATATGTTTAAAGTATTATTCACAAAAACTCACAAGTAGTTTTTTGGATACTTTTAAGACAGTTTTACGTTCCCTTTATTCAATATTCAAAAAGCAATAGCCCTTTTTCTAGTCTTGTTGGCTTACTTGAACAAATATTTTAAAAGAAAAACATGTTTGATCTTTTTCATTCTACTGTACAACGTTTAAATAATTCGTGGTAGGTACGAGTACCATATTTAATACATCTTCAAAACATGAGTTTTTGAAACACAGAATATCACTTATATGTTGAATGTCACTCCGTTACCGAGATGCCAAGGTTTAAAATGAAAGATCTTTCTAGAGTGAATGTTTTGGATAGTTTTTCTTTTCAGTTCTCTGAAAATTTTAAAATAGCTCTATTAAGAACAATCAGTTCCGCTATTGAGCTCATATATTGTGTCTTGAAAAGAAATTTCAAATCAATAAAAAGTCCTTTCCTAGTCCTTGCGTGATGCGATCATCCATTTAATTGGTATTTTGTTTATTCATTAGCATGTTACGTTATTCTTTGGAGGCGGCTGAAAATGCTCTCTCTCTCTCTCTCTCTCTCTCTCTCTCTCTCTCTCTCTCTCTCTCTCTCTCTCTCTCTCTCTCTCTCTCTCTCTCTCGTTTTTAGATAAAAGGGAAAGGAGCTAGAATCGACTGGGTTGTAAGAAAATAAATTTTTTGTCAAAAAAATTAAATAAAAATGATACAATTCAAGTAATATTAATACTTTTGTATACTTTTGTACTTAATGAACGGGTGTTTATTTTTGGCTTTTAACAGATCTGTAAACAATAGTCATAATTGTACTATAAGCAACTCATTCAGTAAACATAGCTTTTAAACTTATATAATTGACTCGAATATGATTAGTTTTATGAAGGAAACAACAAACACAGCATAACAAGGAAAAGGAATATCATTTTATTCACAACATATAATGTAGATTACATGTGAGGCAAAAAGTTGATATCATAGAAACAATCATTACTGAAAGGATTCATATTTTGTACCCAATAACTATTAGTACAAACTATTAGAATTAAACATTATTTTGTATTTATGAGTTTGAAAATTTTATATCTCTATATATATAACTACATGTGTGTATTTGACAGTTTATGGCTTATGTCAAATATAAGATATGATCGTCGGATATGCATCGATACATGTATTTAATTTAAAAGTCCTATATGTACAAAAGTCAAATGACCTCTTTCTTGTTTTCGCTTTTAACAAAATTTTGATATATTTTGTTATTGAAAGCAAACATAAAACCAAAACAAAAAGTACTTAAGTGTCAGAAAACGAAAAATAAATAATTCTTTGATAATATGAATTTGAATTATAAAAAGAAACTGTTGTAGCTATTTTTGTCCGTTAGCATTTTATTTTCCTCAAAGGTGTGCTTAAAATTTTACCTGGAAACAGAAAGATGAACTTTTCTTGGAATTGAAAACTTCTATTTATTTACATGACGTTTAAAATTATTTAAAAGACTATTCACCTTTCACTTATCTACAAAGAGGTTTTTAAAATGATAGCGGTCTTTCTTTTGGTACTTAGAATCATGGTCTCAAAATATCTAGGTAAAAACCAGGTCAGTTTTGTGTCGTTTTGTTTACAAAAAATACGTATTATTACCACAAAGGTATATAAATTGTTGATATTTTTCATGCTTATTTCAAATTCATATTATTCGGGTTAGGACACACGTGTATCACTGGAAATCTGAATTATAATATTATCTGATTGAAGCTTATTTTTATACGTGCCTTTGATATGTCCTTTTGCCAAGTCGATCAGAAACGGAAATAATTAAAACACATTTGATAAAGATAAATTAAAGTGCAATAAAAAGTTATATGATAACTCCATGCACATTAACAAACACTCTATTCATGACTTCATTCATTAGACTGCAACCAAAACAAATTTCCTTCTTTCTGCATATAATGTGATTTTTATGAACTTCAACCTAAACTTGTTTGGATTATATACTGAGAAAACCAAGAATAAATTTAACTAGCTTTTTTTATTTTTAGATATTTGTTTTATCTAAATCATAACTGAAATTGTTATTAACATTTTTATGAACAAACAATGAAAAAAAGTACACAAAATTGTTTTAAAAAAACCCAGAAATATTTCAAAAAATATAACAGCAAATGTTAACTTAAAAAAAAAAAAACAAATAAATGTTTATCTGAAACATTAAGGATTGTTGATTGCTTACGCAAAATTTTCCTTAAATGTTGTGAATAGCTTATCTATAAAGTTGTTTCAACATTATGAGGGAACAAAAAAGTTTTGAAGCTTCCTGGAACAGAAACTGAGAGTACATTATCAGAGCTCTACAAGCACTTTTCAAAATAGTCAATTTATGATATCAATCGAATGGTCGGATTCAGAATCCCCCCTTTCTACGCCGGATCTTATGAATCTAAACATCCTTTAAATAATATATCAATATTAAGATCCAATATCAGACTTACACTTTTTATTCGTTTATAAACAAAAACATTTACATCATTCTAGGAAGATTGAATAATTATAAACATTTTAATACTAAAAATAACACAAACATTAGTTTTCAAGTTTTCAACAGCGTAATATATGAAAAATGAGTGTCATGCGAATGCTCTGACTTTTGTGTAGTAAGTTGTACATACATATTACAGATGAAGATTTATATAACAAACATGCACAGAATGATTGATTTAATAGTGCAAGTAACAATCTACAAAGTACTAGTATTTGACGTATTTAGGAAATTTATAAAGGAAATGCATACACTCTTAGCTACATTTCATCAACTCGGCTGCGGTTGTTAAAAAGTATTATCTGTTGAAAAATTTAATTAAAACAGAAGTTTGATAACAGATGCCGTATAAAATTGGTCTCTATCACAGTATCGGAGTCCTTTTAAGACGTTGAGGCCTAAAGGAATCTTGAATGTTGACTCATTTCTATTCACGGTAAAGATAGGTACAATTATACACCCACTCTCATCCCCGTACAACACATTTCTTACAACACTCTCTTGAGACAGTCTAGGCCAGGACTCTTCACAAAAGGATCTAGTGAGGAATAGAAAAGCAAATCTGGACTTTGTTAGAGCTTCCCTAATGTTCTTCACCATTGTCGTGTCAAATGATACAACTGAAATGTTTTGTTTATCTTTTGATTCTAGAACATCGGTTACAAGGTGTTCCTTGAATTCCAAAACATCTTGAAAGTCTTCTTTGTCATAGATTATCGCAATGTCGTAATCAATCTCTCTTTCAGCTGGATAATCGGGTACTGAAGGTTGTATCTGTTTGTCCATACCTGTTTCCCTATCACAAAAATAATAAAATTGTTTGTTGACTCGCTGACAGCTTAAACACATGAGGATACACTTGTTTATATATCACAACATGCAGAAACGGAAATTTTTAAAACCTAAATAAACATTTGTACTACGCGATAATGATTCAGATAATTGCGAAATTACATTTTGTATCAAAGAGCTACTGTAATTTGCTACATCGTGATCCGCCTTTTTATACCCACAAAAGCGCTATGACTCGCATATATGGAAGGGAATTACCGCCAAATTTCTATGTATCTTGCTTTTATTCTTATTATGCTTACTTCTTTATTCTTCATTACATTTACACTTGCATGTCACTTTATTGTTTTCATATTCATGCTTATCCAATTTCACTTTGATTCTCTTTGATCCTTTATTGTTTGCTTAATTCTATGTTGCAACATTCTCTTCTTATTCGTGTTAATTCTTTCTTCTATCTCTGTTACAAACGTGAATTCAAAAATTTACGCAAACCATAAAACACTTTCAATAAAGACGAATACAAGTTGCATGAATTTAATGCTGCATTATGACGCCAGGCGGCAGTGTGTGCGCTACAATTGCTGCTCCCGAAGATTTATTAAAACGAAACTAACAAATGGCATAAATTTAACAAATTCGTGAAAACATCTCAAATTAAGGGCTTAGTATAGGAATATGAAATACATGTTACCGGGTAATATAATTAACTTATAACAAGCCACGATATACGCAGACTTAAAAAGATACGGATTTTTTTTTGTGTACATGTAAAATACCTCCGCGCGGTTCTAAAAAAATCAAAGGGGGGGGGGGTCTGAGAGATAATTTTGTATTAATTTTTTTATTGGTTGATTAAATAAGTGTGAATTTTCCATTGGGGTGGATCTGATCTCATTCTAGATCCGCAATACAATGATGTACCGTATATATATGCAGTAACAAATTATTTGCAAATTATTTGCAGGAACGCTTAATTTTTAGAAGAGGAACATGTCATTATATAAATAGTGCCTGTTTGGGAGGGTAACAATTGAAATTGACACCCCGCGTCGGTTGACAATGGTTTTCTCGAGGTGTCAATTTCAACTGCTATCCTCCCAAACAGGCACTATTTATTTTGTTATACTGAATGTCTTAATTTTCAAGAAAATTTTACTGCTTTTATATAGGAATAACGTGAATTCTACAGCGAACCGTACGCGCATAATTTTCGCGCATGTAACATATTTTAATGTTACCCGTTGCTAAGTGCGTTGCTAACGCAGAGGGTAATAGAAAGGATTATGAACTGCGTCTTAACAAATCAGATTTCAGTATTTAACATGAAAGTATAACAAAACTACGTAACTTGTCGACATGCAGGACTTTATTTTCATTTGAGGTGAAAAGAGGTTGGTTGATGCACGGTTCTGTCTACAGGTACCCGTGAAACATGTAGATGAAATAGAAATAAATTTAAACCAAATTTAAAGATGTTTTTGAAAACCAATAAAAGGAAATACGAAAGTACGAAATACTTAGAAGTAGATTTTCTTGTACTCTAGTACGTGTGAAAATTATCACTTGCATGAATCACTATGTACCTCTCGTTAGGCTACAGTACTGTGTATCCCTGATTAAATGCGTGGATTAATATCCGCGTGAAATTCCGGGTTAAAAAACTTAAAACTGTAGGTTTTAAAATCTCACTTATATTTCTAAAAGTTTTGAACTTGTGATATGAAAACTACGTTTGGTGCACGCGATTTCATATTTTTGCGATTCGGCACAGAACGGTGGAGTCGCAGAAGTAAACGCGGTAAAATTAACGAATCTAAATTATCAGTGAATTAATTACACAATGGGTAAACGAAAACAAACCAGGCAAAGAGATTAAAATACGGTATGTGATATCGATATGACTGTTTATACGTTTTGGTTTAAAATCTAAATCAAATCTTAATAAAAATTCTTATATAAATTTCTAAATAAAATATTTTTTTCTTCCAAAATACAATACATTAATAATGTGTGCTTCTTATTTACAAAGATTTTTGAAGTGATAAAAATGTGTATGTATCACTCACAGCCATGCTTATTGCATGTAGGTTTCTTTATTTTAATATAAATCATGTACATGTAACTGAATGTCCATGTTTAGATTTGAAGGTGTTTAAGCTATGATACATGTAACTTAGAGACATGAACCTCATACATGTCGTCTTGATTAAATGAATATTTGAATTGACCGACTTCCATATCAAGCTTGCGATGATGATAATTATGATACGGGTGCTAATTATGAGAACTGTAAGATTATATCGTCTCATATAAATAACTGATGCGCAGACTTAGAATTTTATTTTATTTTAGGAGGGGGGTCCAGTCACCCCACCACCCTTGAAAATTCAAATTTTTTTAAATTCACATAGTAAACCTACTGAAAATAGAACTCGACCTACCCCACCCCACCCCCTCCCCGGCAAACAAAATTATAAATTATCCCTTAGTACATTAACCTCCCCTCCATTCATATAAACATTGGAGCGAAATGTCATGGTGCGAAACATCCCACATTTAGATAGCTACTTTGGTTTTTTTTCGGGGAGCAGCAATTGTAGCGCGCACACTGCCGCATGGCGTCATAATGCAGCATTAAATTCATGCAACTTGTATTCGTCTTTATTGAAAGTGCTTTATGGTTTGCGTTTTTGAATTCACGTTTGTAACAGAGATAGAAGAAAGAATTAACACGAATAAGAAGAGAATGTTGCAACATAGAATTAAGCAAACAATGAAGGATCAAAGAGAATCAAAGTGAAATTGGATAAGCATGAATATGAAAACAACAAAGTGACATGCAAGTGTAAATGTAATGAAGAATAAAGAAGTAAGCATAATAAGAATAAAAGCAAGATACATAGAATTTTGGCGGTAATTCCCTTCCATACGCATATAGATTTACTTCCTCTTTATAAAATATGCGTGAAAGATCTTATCAAATCAAAGTAAAAGTTAATGCTAGAAAATAGGACTTAAACACTTCAATCCAAAAATTTCCATATTATTTTTTATGTTTCGGCCGAAATTTTTTTTAAAAATATTGATTTAATCAAATAATTAATTTAATTAAGCAAAATAATTACAACCACTTCTCCCAAAAAGTTCGCGGGGTTCATATTGATAATGTGTTATTAGATTTTAGTTTGATTTTATGTAACATTTAGAATGTTGCTTGTTGGATTTGTATAGGAATATTGAAAAAGTTAAAAAATATTTCAATCCAATTACAAAAAAAATTCTGATGGTATATAGGAGATATACGCCATCAAAATATTGTATATAACCGATATTAATGATTATTTCTCATATTCTTTTATTTGAATATCATCAGATATGTTTTATTAACAGAATGTCACCCATTATATGTAGCAAGAATGCAACTAAAGAAAAGCTTGAAATTATGTAGAAAAAAAAATGCCGAAAATGTAATGAAATAAATCATGTACCTATTTACCTAAGATTCATTAGTTTATTTCATACGGGGGTCATATTACTATATCTACGCTTTCTTGCAAAGACTGTCAAACCTAGTTTTACAATTTACAATGCTAGTTTTACAATTACATCTTTGTATATTCTTTGTGTATTCACAAAACGTAGTTTCAAAAAAGTAACAAATTTTTGGTTTTAACAAAACGCACATAGGCCACTGGTGACAGTTTTGAAAAGTCTGCCAGAATCTATTGTTGTCATCCAAACAGAAATATTGTTCCTTTAAATGACCAACCCCCTAAAATAACGAAAATAAATTAGTTAATTATGCTATCAGCAAACAATTCTATCTGATGCATGTGCCATAACTCCTGTTATGTTAATGATTTTCAAGGTTTATTTTTACGTCTCGAAATGCTAAAGAGACTAGCTGTGATTTATAAAGACTGTGGTTAAAACTTTTGTTGTAACATATTTATTCAAAACATGTTTATTGAAAATGCTCTCAATAATTAGCAGTAAAAATATGCTCATTATTTTAAAAACATATTTCAAATTGCAGATTCGTTCATGTAGTGAGTACAAAATTCCAATTTCAGGTGCAATCACACAAAAATTAGAAATAAACAGTAAATGTAGATATATAATATTTTCCCCAACATCAAAAAGATGAATTTATGATTTGGATTCTGGTTTTGATTTAATAAAAATTCTGATTTAGGGCTTGGTAACTTACAATTAGATTTGATATTTAATGTCATTCAATAAAATTTATTTCAAAAGTTGTCTCAAAAGTGGTATTGATAATTTTGTACATATGTTCGTGATTAGTATTTTAATTTATCTTACCTTGAAGTTTTCTGCATTTTGCACGATAGTTATTAATTGTCCAAAACTCTTTATGTTATGCTTTAATCATTCGAGTTTTCCCTTTATACGCCCTCCACAATATAAATATAGTTAAGAAATGATAAGAAAAATAAGCATTCCATAATATTTATTTTAAGACAACAGTTATCCTATAGGTCATTTTATGTTTATGTAGCTTTTTCCGGGAAATCTCTGTAACCATCCTTTTTGTTTCTTGTTGTTTCATTTTCATTTTGCCTTACTTTCGGTTTGAGTTCTTATTTCTGCTTTTGTTTACTTTTTTTCATTGTAAGTTTTATGCATTTTAGTCAATTTTCTTTTTTATAATTTAGAAGTATACAGTCACAGGTACACTGCCTATATTAGAGGATCAGCTTTTAAGAGTCCTTTTTTCATATGCATATGCGTGAACATAAACAGAGGTGAAATCCATATGTCAATGGTTGGCCTGGCAATGATTTTATTTCTTTTTGAAACCTAAATAAGGTTATTTTAACAAAGGATTCAAGTTTCAGAGACGAAAAATTAAGTTCAACTCTTCTTTATTTAACAAGAGAAGTCAGTATTCTGGTTAAAGTGTTTTAAAACAATTATTAATTATTTAAAGGAAATAAAAGAAATAAAATATGTAAAAATCGAATTAAATTTTGATATACATGTATTATGTAAAAAAAAAAGCAGGTTTCCTGTCAGAGTGTAACTTTTATACCAAATCATTGAAATAAAAAATATTAATTAAAAAGCTTGTGAAAAATTTTCCCTTTTTCAAACAAAAGTGTTGTTTTTTATTTTTTCCCCCAAAATAATTTTTGAAAATAGAATTTTGATATGAGTTGAAATCCTTATTCAATAGGCGATCTGTATCTCAAAGATACACTTAATTAATATATTTTAATTTCTTTTGTTCCTTAAGATAAGAAAAAATTAGTTAAAAAAGGGATTATGATATTCTAATTATTGTTAACTTCAACAGTTTCTGAGAAAACATAAGTTGTTTAATTGCAGTTTAACTAAGAAATTTTAATAATTGTATATAAACAGCTTTCATAGTTATAAGTATGTTATAGAAGAAAGATACTTAAAAATATGCTAATAATTTGGAACATCAAATAGATTTAACTTCAATTTTAGAAAAGTAGAGAAAACACCATTCGAATGATAATCTCCTTTTATAACTATTTTTCCCCTTATGACAAAGAGGTGTTGAAGGAAAATCTGATAAAAATGATCGATAGGATTCAAATTTTGATCTTTTTTTAATTACCTATATGCATTATTTAATAATTTCATATTTTTCTGCGAAGCATAATGTTAATTACTATGTCAATAATTCTTTGAACTTGATTACAATTCTGCATTGTTATCAGCTCTTCCGAGCTTAACATAGGAAATTTGATTGACAATCAACGATAACTTTTTTTTCAGAATAAATGCCGAACTTTATAAGTTACATAAATCCTGTTCTTTAATTTTCACTTCAACATACCTTATATCTTCGAGTTACGATATGATAAATTATTGTTGTGCAAAATATTTCAAACGTTGTTTGTACATGCATTGCCAACTAATACTTGTTGATTTATGATAAGATATCAACCCAGTTTTCTCCATGACCCGTTTTGCTGTTTATCAACGCTGCTATAATATTCTTCCTGCCTCAGTATATCGTTGCACCATAGTTCACTTCACATTTTGATATTTTTCTTTCAAAATTTAAATGATTAAATGCAAACTGCCTACACGTTGAAATCCAATTAGTCCTTTTTTGAAAATAATATCACTACATACTTTCTGAGACACGGAAAAGGAGTACTAGTATACACAACAAACTGTTGGTTTGCACTTCATTACTGATAAAATTTACATTTCGTAATGCTTATTTCTCCGTATGCCTCAATGCAATCAATTGGCCACTTTTTAAATTGGATAATTTGGCGTTATCAATGCAAAGAGGATCAAATAAAAGCAAAAATAATTTGAATAAAATAATGGTAAATTATGTATAATTAAGGTCTTCCGTTTCCAACGGAAGACCTTATTGTTTTCGTTCGGTTTCTTTTTCCCTATTATTTTTTTTCTTACGTATTTTGTGTACGCAATTTCTCAAAAACTACTCGGCCGATTTATATGAAACTTTCAGATCTGATAGATATTGCTGTGAACCTTATTGCAATTTTTTTAATGGTGACGTCACTTCCGGTTTTGAGATATTAACGATTTAACGATTTTTGGAGGGTCGGCTTGTCCACGAAGGTTCTCATAAACTAAAAAAGATATTGAGTTCAAAATTTCAGGAATGATAGATGAAAGATTGTAGATATGTAATAGGGCATTTATAATTTTTCAGCGCAAAAAGCGCCGAAGTTCGGTAGGGCTAAAAAAATGAGATAAAAAAGCGTTGTGATTTTGCATGGTTTTCTTAGTTTATCTTTTTTCCCGGAAATATTTTGTTAAGACATGTAGAACAGACAAGATTTATGTTGAAAAGAGCTTTCATATGACATCAAGAAAAAGGAGCTGGCCCCTCAAGTTAGGGACCTAGAGTTCTTGAAAGTTATCGCTTTATAACTCAAAGTGGTTAAGATTTCGATATGGCTGTCACTGCAAAAGTTGTTCATTATGATCTTATTAATGTCGTGACAATAATATTTTGTTCGGGTATTGCGTAATATGAGTGTAAAAAGCTAGACTTGTTACCATGTATTAGTGTTTTATTTGGCATATAAACGGGGTGTTTGAGCATATTTATAACTGACATAAAGGGTACCAGTTTACATACGGAAAGTGTTTAAACATTTAAATTATTTTCTAGTGAAACACATTATTGATAAAAGAACTCATTCTTTGCAATGCCTTTGAGTCGCTTTTAAAATCTAGCTGGATTCGGAGCTGCGTATGTGAACACCCTTGCCCGCGACCGAGGAAATAGGTCGCGGCTGGACTAGCGAGCGGTATGCCGTTATCTAATACACAAGATTTGCGTCTTGCTGTAATGCACACACGTGTTTATTTATGTAGCTTCAAACACAAAAACTCCGATTTTAATAGTAAATAAAAAAGATTACACATTTACTTACTACCATATAAAACGGTTACACTTTTACCTACTACCATATAAAGTGTACCAGGCTTCATGCGGAAAGTGTTTCAACAATTTAATTCTATTCTAGGGAAACACATTATGGATAAAAGAATTGCTTCTATGCAATCCATTTGAGTCGCATTTAAAATCTATAGCTGGATTTCGAGCTGCATGTATGTAAACAATTAAACCTATCCGATCCCTAGCCCGCGGCCGAGGAAATAGGTCACGGCTGGACTTAAAAGCGAGCGGTCTACCGTTATCCAATACACAAGATTTGCGCCTTGTTGTAATGCACACATGGCTTTATTCATCTAGATGCAACAACAACAAAAAGAATTCCGATTTTAACGATATGAAAGAGTAAAAGAAAAACGATTATACCATTACCCACGAAGTAATGCTGTTTTTGTATCGTAATTGAAAAAAAAATAGTATGACTGTCATTGAAATATGGCGTTCTTTGTGATTTTGTCTATGTCATGAAATAGTATTATTGTTGGAAAATAAAATTCAGTTATCAGACTGCAAACATCTCAAACCCACCACGTTGGGTGTACATTTACATAGCACGTACGGGCCGAGGAGATGCCGCGCTAGTGGACAACCGATTTGCTGTAGTCTCGGACACATGCTTCTCGTGTATATAAGTTATCACACAATTGAATGTTCATTCATTCTTTGTTAAATTATTTTTATTTTCAATTATATTGGTTAACGATGCAGCAAACCATTGATTTAAATCAAAGTGCGTAAAGTAAAAACAAATGCGATCAATGTATATAATACAATGTTTTACAGTCGTACTAGTTGAAATGTAAATACATTCACCTGTGTCTATTTCTGACATTTTGCTGCTGAGAATTAAATGCATTACATTCCCTACTTCAACAAAATATAGGCGATTTTCACAAAATGATTATTTCAACACACACATCGGAAGTATCTGTAATATGTGATAATTCATTTGGCTAACAAAATATAAGAATCTTTTTATGAGCTAAGAGAGAGAGAGAGAGAGAGAAAGAGAGAGAGAGAGAGAAAGCAAAAGTTGAAATATATTTAAAAAGCGTTCGAGATAAGGCAATGTTACATGCTTGCGGTAGGTGCGGGCACGATAAAACTAACCATTTTTAAACAAGTTTTTTTCATATTTAGGCCGTAAAAGACTAAGGGTCACACTATTCGTTTAACTTTTTTTTCAATGGTAGTCTGATTCATACAAAAGAATATTCATTGCTGATTTTATTCTTTTATTAACTAGATTTTATTGTTTGTTATTGAAATTTTATTCTGAAAGAATATCCGAGTTTTAAAAAAGTTTATGTACATTCGATGAGTAAAAGTTTTGATTGGATTCGGACAGTTTAAGATCGAGTAGAGGACAATCAAATGATTAAAAATACTTCTTAGTAGATAAGGGAAATTTTCAAATCAAATGGGCTTTGCATATTCAGGCACACGCTAATATTTAATACATAAATTATATATATCTTAATTAAACGTATGTATGCTTTATTATGTATTTTCTGTCTGATTAGGACTATTCTTTCCTAAAAGAAGCGCTCGGCGATCGCGTAAAGAACGTTCCGTAAAGTACAACACCTGATTGGAGTACATGATTATATGTATTTTATAAAAGCGAAATTGTAGAGGTAATGGAGTCAATAAGCAAATCAAATTTGCCAATTAAGCAATAGCAGTTATCCAATGCCTATGATTGATAATTTTACAAGGTTAATTAAATACATGTAAATAGGAATTTAAAGCACTACCCGTCCCCTTGTTAAGAGCTTCCGTTTCCGACATTCTTTTCTTTTATTAACGATTTTTGTGCACGCATTTTCTCGGAAATGGCTCAAATTTTGTTACACGGCTCCGATAAGAAGACCCCTAAAATTTCTTTCTCAAATATATCTATCAAGAGCGGTCTAAAATTTCAAACACTGGTTGCATTAATAACATTTAAGTTATTTTGTGCAAATTATATGTGCATGAAATGACAATTTTCCTGTAACGTAACAAAAATTACACATTGTGAAATCTAAAAGTTTCTAAATTTATTATTGAAATTAATATTTTTAGACGACCCATGCAGTAAGTTTCTCTAGCCGAGTCTTTCGTTCAACAGCGCATCGATTAAACATTTCAGCTTGGTTTGCAACAAAAGGGTGAAACGACCATGATATTTGACAGATTTGGCTAAAAGGAGTTTAAAAGTTATGGATACAAAATACAAGTGCGATTATATTTTGTAGGAGAAAAAAATAATAAATCTACGTTTGCCATAAATACACAATTTTATCATGAGAATATTTTAACATTTAGATCCGCCGAATATTTCCATTTCTCCTCAATGTTTGGTGCCTGATTTGAAATTATAACGTTTCGAGGTATAATGAGGGGATGACAAACGATATTGGCAGTCTTACTCCCGCAGTTTTCTGAATCACGGCCTGAAAAAAAAATGGGGTGATCTTATAATCTAATTATAGGGACAAATGCGTATTTATTTATAACAAGACTTAACGGTATAAACTGAAATAAGTTGTTACTTTGCATCTATATTCACAGTTGTTTAAATCAATAGCAACGACAGAAAAATTGGTCGATAATTGAGAATTAAGTATCTCGCAGTAGGCCGATCGATCGAAAAGTGGCCGGACTACGGGAGATAACTCTTACTAATTATAAGCAGTCGGGTTTTTTTTTTTCATCGCGGCGGTGTACAGAATAGACAGGATCCGGATTGCACAACACTTTTTAAACAAAAATGTTAGGAAAATGTCAAGGGGCTGAATAATGTCGCCGGATTGGACAGCATGCCGGAATACACAATATACGGATCCAACGAGTTTCAACATGTACATTATTTTTCATTAAAATATGGCTTAATTGACCGGGAAAACTACTGCAACGTATAATAAATTGCACTCAAAATTAGCATAACCATCGTTTGAAAGCGTACAATTGTTTAAATGAAAATCGGAACAAGCAGCTTTAACATTTAGATTTACGAGGGTTGTTCGGAAATTATTGAGACAACACGGATATTTCCATTTCTAAGTGACGAATTATGGTGGAATTTGGCATAAACATTGAAGAAACCTTAACAAATAATTGTAAGTAATTGAAAGTAATATTTAAAAAATGTTTAATATTTTGTTTACAACGGTAGATAAACAAATCGGTGGTCGGGGTACCCGGCGCAAGCACAAACTCGGAGAATAAGAAAACTAAAACATCGTCTATCTAAGTGTCCGCAAACTTACAGCTTATACTAAAAGAAATCAGATTATATATGTTCATTTTGCTATTTATTGTGACTACCTTTTGATCAAGTTTCACGAGTGTTTGAGTTGAAATAGGGATATGGTACAGATATATTTACCAAGCAATAGGAATTTGAAAACGACGGTAAATAGAAATTTAACGTCAAGGCGGCGCAGCGAATATACATCAAATTGATAAAAATTTCGGAAAAAGACCTTTTAAGCCACCCAATTGCTTTAAGAAAAACTATACGATGGCAAGGAATAAAGAACTTCAGTTTACCGTCTTTTTTCACTAATTGTTTCGCTAGAATTCAGACAAAGTGACTAAATATCAAGTACTTTTTACACACTAACTGATGTAAATAGTTCTAAAATATGTACACAGAATCACTATAGGAGACATTTCACAGTAATTTGACTTTCGGTTAGAAATGACCCAATTTTTGTTCACAAAATTCAAGAATGGAGGGAATATGCGAATGTTGACATCTCGAAATGTAAACAAAAGATGAGAAATGAAGAATTAATTCTTATTTCCGTTTGTTTGTTAGGTTTTTAAAACATAAGATCAATAAGAAGCGTTAAAATGACGTTGCAGTAAGTTTGCGGTTGCGCCGGGTCACTGGGCGATGGCAATTTGGTCAGCTTACCAGGCATGATCTAATCATGCTATGGACAATAATTTTTTTACATTGATAAACTCTATCCTGGTGTACGTTTTGGTGAAATTTCAAGGATTTATCTTTTTCCCAAGGAAATAAGAGTAAATGTCTCAATAATTTCCGAACAACCCTCGTAATTAACATTAAGATGATTAATGCATCAATAGTTTGTGGGAGCATTGACAACTTCGGAGGCAATAAAGATCGTGGTTCAAGATCAAGGGAGATAACAACCTCTCGGAATTACCTGCTGGTACCCGTACAGCCCAAATTTTGGACAAGGAAATAATAGCCCTAGTGTCCTTTTAGTTCTAGTGAGCTAAAAGGACACAATTAGATATGATAGAAGCCCTCAGATCCTTGTTATTAATATTAAGAAACTTCCTCTAATTAACGCGTGTGTTTCTAAGTTCGTGTGATCAAAATCAAGTGGGATATAAACCTTCAAAATGAGCCCTTAATCCTTTAAATTCACTATAATATCATCACTTATAGCACAGCTTGGTCATTCATCTAATAATTATCATATAGATACGGACATATAGTTCCTATCGCACATCGCACCATCGAGGTTTGGATCTTTTGTGCTTAGAAGCGATAATGCGATGGCGATGAATGGATGGTCCGATGACAATGAAGAGACAGCGCAATAGTGCGATATGATGTTAATTCGATGGCGCGACAATGCGATGACGATGTCCCACTGAAGTTATAACGCAATGTTATGAAAGCGATAATGTGATGTGCGATAGCGATGATGCGATTATGCAAAATCGATGACGCGATGCTTTATCGTGAAGCACTATCGTGCTGTCGACTCGAATACGCCATTGCACGTAGAAATTGTGCCAAACAGGGGATATATATATATATATATATATATATATATATATATATATATATATATATATATATATATATATATATATATATATATATATATATATTGACTAGTTCACCAGATTTTCTATTAAAGAAGAACTATGAATAGTTTTCTAAATTTATCCAAAAAATCCAATTTTAAATGGAATAAAAAATGTATCTGCAGGGCAACAATCATCAGGAATGATTAATAATAATAACATAGAACTATATATAGCCCTAAACAGTTCAAAGCGGTTCAAACAAGTCTGAACAGGTCGGATCCAGTTGACTGACCGATCAGAATGCGTGTTACAAAACACAGGTAAACTCATCTCGATCTTGACTCGTTAGGTAGCTTTTTTTTCATATTTTCTCTGTGATGACAAAGCAGATATACTTCACACTATTTCTATTACTACTTAATATGCCTTAAGTTGTGTTAGTTAAGGGCGACTTATTTAATAGTTAGATGAAGTCTTAACTTCGTGCAATCATTTGGTATAAAATATAAAACAAGCAAAAGTTATGTACAGTTTAATCCCATGTGATGACATTTTAAAAATAAATTGAAGATCAGTAAATGATTAATACTACATTTATATAGACTTATCATAAACTCTTCAGTCACTTAGTTACATTTGTAACCTGTTTTCTAAGCTGTTTACTTTGTAATTTAGATGCAGGGAACTTGGAACAATATTTCAAACATAGAAATTGAGGGCTTGTACTTCAAATACATGATTGTATTCTAATTTCGATTACAAAGGATTTTTAAGTTTTGGTTTACAATGATGTTAATATTGGAATCAAATAATTATAATGTATGATTCGAATACAATTAAAGTCATCAAAATGTGGATATAAAACTTTAACTTTCATTTATTTGCTATAAAACACACTTAGTCTTTACATGTAGTAGTTTTTATTTCCAGAGAAGTGTTTCTTTCTCGATAACAAAATTTTTCCGATATTCATTATCTCTCTCTTTTTTACTGTCTTTTCATGCTTTCATGCAAGTCAGTACGTATATAAAACATTGATTGACATACTGGTATCTGCTTTGCGTCGAAGATTTTCCTGTTCAAATGTACACTATGTCCAGAATGTTTCCAATATATGTCATACCATGAGTAAAAATGTTTATTGCTGTTACATTATCATCTAAACCTTGATAATGTAAATGATTTATATCTAAATCATTATAAGATATGATATTTTTAATTTGACACTTTTTTAAAAAAAAATACATGCATTTCTCATGGCATGTGGATGATTATATATGATATTAAATCCGGAATATTGTTGGTCTAAGTACATGTAACAGCAATGATTAAGAGATATATTCGCCATATATATGCTGTCATGAACAGCAAACCAAACAATATCAGAAATCTACGTAATTTCATTTCGTGATATTAGTACTTTGAGTTTTTTGTTGAAAATATCCGTACGCATTTTTTGTTGATATAATGCAGGGGCCCGTTTCACAAAGCTATCTTATGACAAATATCTGTCTTAAGACCAAAATTTATCATAAGTTTTTATCATAGCTGTTTCACAAAAGTGTCTTAACTTATGATCATCTTAAGATTGTTCAAAATCTTAAGACACCCAGATACCTCTCTTAAGACAATTTTAAACATATGTTTTGATAAGAAATAGGTAACTTAAAAGGCGTGAGCGTGTATTCAGGGACAGAATCAACCCATTATATTAAATGGACGATTGTGACATCTTAGAGAAGTTCCGTTTGCCACGACATGTTATCTTTGACTTATGTAATGAACTTAATGATCGTTTAGAGCACCAAACCAAAAAAGTACATGCCCTTCCAACATCATTGCAAGTCATGGTTGCGCTTTGCTTTTATGCAAGTAGAAGTTTTCAAGCTGTATGTGCAGATCTTCATGGCACTGGCGTCAGAAGCAAATTGAAAATGGGGGGGGGGGGGGGGGCTAGACTAATCCTCAGAAATATTGAGAAAAAAGTAATTCCCAAAATCATGGAAATCCTAATCCCTGGGAGGGAGGGGGGAGTATACCTATACTTCCAAAAGAAAAAAAAATTTACTTACCCAAAATCATGAAATTCCTAATCATCCCCTAGCCCCCCCCCCCCCCCGGTTCCGACGCCTATGCATGGTATCAGTGAAGCAAGTGTGTCCAGAATTGTTTACGCTGTTACATCTACTCTAGTTGCCTTAAGTCCTGTCTACATTAAATTTCCTTCTACTGACAGAGATATAAACAATACTAATACTGGACTTCGCTCATATATGTAATTTCCCAAATGCGATAGGGGCAATAGACGGGACACATATTCTTATTCAGGCACCTTCAACTCATTAGTATTTGTTTGTTAACAGAAAAAACTTTCATTCAATAAATGTGATGGCAGTTTGCAATTTCAATTTGAAATTTTTGAATTGTGTAGCAAAGTGGCCTGGATCATCTCATGACGCATTTGTGTTCTCAAATTCTGTTTTGTGTCAAATGTTTGAGAATGGCAACATTAACAGAGGTTGTCTAGTTGGTGACAGTGCGTGCCCGGTAACGAATCACTTACTAACACCCGTCTTGAACCCAAGCAACCCCATGAGATGCCCACGCTAAAACCAGGGCCCCCATTGAGCGAGCGTTTGGCGTCCTTAAAATGAGGTTCCGAATCATCGATCGCTCCGGAGGGACCCTACTTTTCCGGCCGAGAGAGCTTGTGGAATCGTGACTGCTTGTATGGTGCTACATAACATTTGCATCAAAAACAACGTCCATGTGCCCCGAAACATAAATAATTATCGTGTTTTTCAACAACCAGACAATGTTATATTCCAAGGAGTAAACAATGACGGTGCCGAAGTTAGAAGAAGATTAATTCAAACTCGATTCTGAGAACTAAGTAATTGCCATATTTCCTTTGAATATTGTGTTCATTCAAATTTTATTAAAATTTCAAAATTGTTTCTGTTGCTTTATATACTGGTAATGATAAAGTAATGGTGATTTAAAGATATTTCATCATTTTAATGCGAGACATGCATTTGTATACAGGTATTTAGAAGTCCAAATGGACAGTAAATTACAATTTTGAAATACTATAGAAAAAATTAAGATTCTATGGTTTCAAAATTATCATTTTATATTTTTATAGATTTATCTTTCAAACATTCAGCCTCCTTAATAATCATTAATCAATAAAAGGACACTATTTTCTTCACTGGTTTGTTTTTATTGTTCCTATCAAAAGAAAGTACAAAAACATACGGTAAATTATAAAGTACCCATTACTGTTATTACACATATATATTTATGCTGCAGATTTCGTAAATAAATTCTTTACTTTACAATTTACTGATTGAATTTTATGCAATCGCTCCTATAATAATTATCTTAAGATAATCTTAAGATAAGTTAAAGTTAAGACAACTTTGTGAAACAGCTATGTCATATCTTATGATAATCATAAGTCAAATCTTATGACAACTTTGTGAAACGGGCCCCAGCACCCTTATGGAATTGGAATAAATTTTATAATACATGTATAAACTTTACCCAGTATATATATATATATATAATAAAAGAAAAAAAGCAACACTAACTGCAAAACATAAGCGCTTTCATTGTTAAAAATTTTCAGACGTTTTACAGTCGTTAAAACTATGACGTAATTACGTTACCTAGTGATAACGTCAACAATAATACTATGACGTCATAATGCTTATTGAAGGAAACAATCATAGAATAAAGTTATATAGCGTTATTTACAGTAAAACAAAATCAGAGACGATGAAACAGTCTATTTAAGAAATGAACTCAATGTCTACCCAAGTTATACGACCTGGCTTCGCGGATTATAAAGCGTAAATTGCCCCAACCCAGGTTATACTCGTATAACTTGGGTAGACATTGAGTTCATTTCTTATAATTTAATTTTCTGTAATTTGCTGTACAAATTGAGTCCGTTTACTTTTAAAAATGATATTAATCTGTTCAAAATTCAAACGTAACGTCAAGCGGATTAGTACGTTTTTGACGTTAGTGCATTGTGACGTGTCTTGTGACGTGCAAACCAGGTTATACAAATTTAACTTAATTTTTCTATCCAATCAAATGCCGCGTTACAACCAGAATTAAATTATATCAAACTATTTAACGAAGGTTTTAGTGACTTTATAAAATGTTTTTCTTTTTCCCTTCGTTCAATTGCATTGTCAGTATAAAGTTTATAAAACGGAAAAACTGAAAATTGAAAATTGAAAATTTTCAGTTTTTCCGTTTTATAAACTTTATACTGACAATGCAATTGAACGAAGGGAAAAAGAAAAACATTTTATAAAGTCACTAAAACCTTCGTTAAATAGTTTGATATAGACTGTTTCATCGTCTCTGATTTTGTTTTACTGTATATAACGCTATATAACTTTATTCTATGATTGTTTCCTTCAATAAGCATTATGACGTCATAGTATTATTGTTGACGTTATCACTAGGTAACGTAATTACGTCATAGTTTTAACGACTGTAAAACGTCTGAAGATTTTTAACAATGAAAGCGCTTATGTTTTGCAGTTAGTGTTGCTTTTTTTCTTTTATTATATTTTTACCGGACACTGAGAAAATACTTTTGTGATTTGGATATATATATATATATATATATATATATATATATATATATATATATATATATATATATATATATATATATATATATATATATATATATTCATGCATAGGAATGTCGAAAAATATTTGTTCTTGATTCAAAATTACTACACGCTATGCTTTAGTTGTTTTCTATCAATATACACAAATATTTGGTATTTGTTTTAATTATGTTTCTGTTTTAGCTTTCTTTTTATAGCCTAGTTATATGTTTGTAATAATAGGACACACATGTATGATTTGAAACCGGGGATTGGATGTAGCCTTTTGTTGTTTAATTTCATTTCAATGTTCCTAGAGGTTTCAAAAAACTAATAATCAAAAACGAAAATGAACAAGGCTTATTTCTGATCTAAAAATAGCTTTTTGTACTGGTTAAAAATTAGAACTGGGAAACATTTAGTTTAATTACGAGGAAGCGTCATTTTATTTATGATTAATCAAACAGATATATTCGTTACAATCTACAATCACATTAAGTGTCAAAATTAACATTCACTTTAGGAATATACAGGATGTTGCTATTTTAGTGATATGAATTCATTAAAAAAATTCAGAAAAATACCCCTGAGGATAGCATTATTCTGTGTACAAAACGGCGTACAGTTTTTTCTTTCTCTTTTATGTATTTCTTAAAAATTACTCCTACAAAGCCTCATTTTATCATAATGTCGTAAAAGCCAAATAACAACGCTCACCGTTCAATAAAAAATTTGTTTAAAAAATGAAATTTTCCTTAAAACATTTTAATATTTTTATCAGTATTTTGTTGATTGTGTTCAGTTTTATGATTAATATCAAAACAATTTCATAAAAAGTATATAAATACTCTGTATTTTACTAGAATGGCAAAAACATGCATTGATGGGAAATGTAGAACAATAATTATATATTCGATAACTTGTAAAACCAAGAAAAAAATTCATCTGAAACAAAGAGGATCGGTTTCTGGAGAGATTGTGATAACTTATTTATAAAGTTGTTTCGACATTTAAAGTGTTCACCCGTTGTATATTGAAATGCTACACCACTCAGGCACGTAGCATTGTTTTTTAAAAGTGAGGGGGGCAGACTCATTCAAAAAATCTTGACAAGCCAAAAAAAAAAAAAGAGAAAAGGTCTCTTCAATTTCCCTGTTTATTTCCATGAAAGTGTGTGTGGGGGGGGGGGGGGGGCAATTCAATGTTAATTCAATTTTTTGTATGTAATTTTAAGAAAAATCTTTGCTGTGCAAAATGTTTTTAAGAAAATAACAAGCGCAAGACTTAGTGTCTTTTCTTGCTATTGCAATTAAAACGTCACGATTTTAAACACGCAAACCTTTTCTGGTTGCAAATATAGATGTAATATATCTAGTAAGAATCACTGTGCTTTCTAATAATCTGTCAATTACAGGCACGTAGCATCGGGGGGGGGGGGGGGGGGGGGGGGGGGCAGGGGGCACTTTTTCTCGCAGCAACAAATGTATTAAAATTTACATATAAAAAATTGAATTAACATGTAGTTGCCCCAACCCCACCCCCACTTTTTTTGAAGTATGTAAAAAATTGATATGAAAATAAGAAAATGAGGAGTGAAATTGAAGTTACATACTACGCCCCCCCCCCCCCATTAGGATTTTGAAGACTTTGGGAAACTTAAAATGTCTTCTTTTTTTTTTAATTTTTTTTTTTTTTGCATGTCAAGATTTTTTGGATGAGTCTGCCACTTTCAAAAACGATGCTATGTGCCCGAATTAAAAGCTATTATTAATAACAAGAAAAACCAAACTTAAAATAAATAAATGCTAGCTAATTTTTAATCTTATCAATCACCTTAAATTACGTAACTGATACTCATTTTTGTTTTTGAAAAAGTTTATATTTGTATACACGGTTTTGTATCCAATTTTTCATGAATATTCATAAAATGAAGACGGGTGTCCTAGCGGACCCTTTCTATCGCTTACCGTTCAGGTTCAGAGATCATCGTGAAACCGAAAGTAGAACATATTTTGGAAATGCCAGGACCAAGGTATGTAAATTTACAGAGCGAGTAGATTTCTTTTTCCCTTTTATGTACCTTTCTATCATTAAAGTCATTTAGGCAATGGAGACGCATAGGTATGTATGTTTATATAAACATCCACTGAGTATATTATTGTTATTCAAAGCGTGGGAACTTAATCTGTATCCAGAGTTATCGTTCCCGCATTTCTTGTGTTATAGCGACCAAGTTCTAACCCGTTTATCAATCGCTTTTTAGCTCACCTGAGCGAAAGATTCAAGTGAGCTTTTCTGATTCAATTTGTCTGTCGTTGTCGTCGGCGGCGTCGTTGTTGTAATTTTTTTCACATTTTCATCTTTTTATATCATAACCACTAGGCCAATTTTAATCAAACTTGACACAAAGCATTCGTTGTGTAAGGACTTTCAGAGTTTCTTCAAATGAACGGCCAGCTAGATCACCTTTAAGGAGAAAATAGCTAAGAATTATTAAAATTATATTGGTATTTTCCAAAATATTGTTCTTAAGAACTCAAAAACGCCTAAACTTGTGTGAAAGCTTACTCAGGTAGTGTAGATTCTAGTTATGTAAGGGTTGGGCCGCAATAGGGGTTCAGATTTTCACATTTGAAAGTATAGAAAAAAGTCCTTAAAATCTTCCCGAAGTCAACTGGCTTAAATATAAGGCTTTATGTTGTGTGGAGCGTCTCCAGGTAGTGCAGATTCAAGTTTGTTCCAATCATAGTCACCTTTGAATTAAGGTGGCTCTGCAATAAAGGGGTCGAATTTTTCCATCGGAACATAAAGAGAAAAATATTTAAAAATCTTCCTCTCAGAAATCGATTTGCCAGCTGAAAAGCTTAAACTTGTGTGGAGGCACCGTCAGGTGATGTTGATTCAAGTTTGTTCAATGACTATTGACGGTAGGGTGAGACAATAATGGGGGAGGGCCGAAATATTTACATTGACAAAAGAGATTTAACGAGGCCGGCTCTAATATTTTCTGCCCTATATTTTGAATGAAAATTTTTGCCTGAATTTCTTCTGATATAATTATTATTTTAAGATAAAAAAAATAAGACATTTACCACACCGTTTGTTTAAGGGGTCATCTCAAAGTTTGTTAATTTCTAACATAGGACCAAATGGGATTTTGTTTGAAATGTATCAATTTTGCACAGTTTTTACATTTTTTTTAAAAAACTTCTTCCCTAGGGATTTCTTTTTCTATTCTACATATTAAAGTTATTGCTAAAAGGCATCAAATGATCAAATAAAAAAAACCTTTTACCACCTGGTTTGTTCCAGGGGTCTTATCAAAGTTGTTTTTTGTATGCCCAATTTCCCAGATTTGTCAGATAATGACTATTTTTATATGACAAAGGCGGACATGGTGATCTTAAGGCTATTAAAACATCCAGACATATTTAAGTAATAAATAAATATATAAGATCACATATTAAGAGTCGTTAATATAAAATACATGGTTACTGTCTTGAAATATATGAACTAATCTATATCTAGGCGGGTTAATATAATATCAATTTTACGCATCAAACGAGCTATTTTCAACAAATTTCGCTGAATATCTGCAGTTGAAACTATCACGCCATGGCGTCAACCAAGCAAAAAATGATGTCACAATACAAATGAAACGCTCCGCGAAAGCGTGCGCACTCGATCTGTACTCGGCCTCGTTAAGTTAAAAAAAAAGCCTCAGAGAAAATTAAAATATTAGATAATAGAAAGAAGATGGGTAGATAAGGTGTGTAAAATGCCCACACAAGAACAGACAAGATACTGAAAAACAAAAATATCAAATAATCTGATTAATTCTAAAAAGATCATTCAAAACAATATATATTTCACATATCATCGATTTTTAACCATTAAATATGTTCAATACTCAAGATATGTTTATTCAAACTGGCGTATATGTATCAAAACCTTCAAATTGTGCCATTTTTTAGAACTTCAATGCCTTTTCTTTTATAGAGTGGGTCTGTGCTCCATATTTTTCTCATTGTCAAAATAAGGTATAATGGAAATTAAACCAATTTCAATCAATAAAAAAGTGGAGAGATGACCCACTATACATTAAAAATATCATTTTGTATCTCAACAATTGAAAGTTTAAAAAAATAATACAAGTCCGTAAATTTGTGGCCAAAATCGTATGTAGCATTTAAATAGTTCAGTGTGTTGTGACTGAAATGGCTCTGTGGTTAAAGCACCAGACATTAGGTCTCCTTATACCACACGGCTTTTTATGTTGTGGGTTCGCCACCACCAAACCATGAGGCAATATTTTTTATCTTACCTTTTGTAAAATATATTTTAAAAAAATTGAATATAGTTAGATATTGTACTTTTGCAAACTTGTATTATAATATATTTGAATAAATTTAATTGGAAAAAAATAAATTCAAAATGGTATTTCACGACTAAACCGAAAATAGAAATAGAAAATATATTCAAAGGAATGTCTCGCTTTTATTTAAAAATACTATTACATAGATTTGTCAATGAAACATACACTCATACACTTTGTTCTTTCGGAAACGTATGACACACATTTTCATTGGTCGAATGCGGCATCCACCATATTTATAGCTAGCTATAGAAACTCCATATATACTAATGACTCGCTTTGATTTAGTATCAGTGATTTACGTCTATAGTTTAAAAATTTAAAGAAAAGACAATCATTAATGGAAGCGAATAATGTTAGACTATCGGAAACCTTACGTCAGTATACATGTACATATACATAAAATGTCTCTTCGTGTATATATAGAATTAGCGTATTAATACATGCAATATGATGTAGAATAAAAAAAATGTGATACAACATTATATGAACATAAATTATATTAATTCATATATGATACAATAGCTTCTGGTACAATTTTGGTCAATAAGAAAATGTTTATGTTTTGTTTGCTTGTTATACTTAGGTATAGTACTCAAAAATGCATGGGCAGAGTGCTCATTGTCCAAAATCAGAAGTATGTTGGTATTCGTCATACTCGAGGAGATAAAGAGGAAGATAATAAGGTGGAGGAAATGAAGACAACATTAGGGAAAATGGGATTTACAGACGCATGTATTGAAGTTCACAAAAACAAAACCAAAGCAGAAATGATTCGATTATTGGAAGATGGTAAGTATATATATATTAATCTACGGGTAGTTAATAATGATATTGTAACAGTTATTCTTCTACAGCCAATTTAGATCCGAAGTTTGGCGCTTTCCCTTTGAAAATATTACAGATTTTTTAAAATTGAAACTTTTTCATTAAATACCCCCCCCCCCCATTTTTTTTCTGTTAAAGAACACAATGGCATAAGCAATTATTAATGAGTCACTGTACAAAAGATAAGTCCATAAAGTAAAACTGTATTAAATCTTTAAAATATTCTTCTACTCCCATATATATTTGAGAATTACTAAATGCATAGTTATGATGTCCATGAGAACCTCTACCAAAATAATGAAATTCATGACCCCTGGGTCACGGGTTCAGGCCCTAGGTTGGGCCAATATGCCCATATAGTAAAAATATAGTAAATTTTAAAATATATTCTCTACTTTCATGTATATTTTCGAAAAAAATTAAATGCATGGTTTTGATGTTAATGACATCCTATACCTTAATTGTGAAATTCATGATCTATGGGTAAGGGGTACAGTCCCTATAGGGCGAAATCAATATGGCCATATAGTGAAAATGTATTAGATGTTAAAAAATCCTTCTCCTCTTCTCCCATCCATGTTTGTGAAAAACAGTAGCATGGTTATGATGTTCTAAATAAGTTGTGAAATTCGTGACCCCTGGGTCAGGGGTTCAGGCCCTAGGGCGTTGCCAATATTTTCGGATAGTGAAAATGTATTGATTTAATATTTTTTTTCTGTACTATCAGTCATGGAAGGCTAAAGTCGTGCACATTTATGTTATTTTCATAACGTCCTGATGTTAAATTGTGAAATTCACTGCCTAGGACACGGGGCAAACGTTGAGGCTTTTAATGGGGGGGGGGAGGTTAAATCTGGTATTGGGGGGGGGGGGGGGTTGTTGAATTGAAATAATATCATAACAATTTGCATGTAATTTAATCTGTTCAAAATTTCCTGGCTCTTAGAGAATGTTCTCAGTAATTATCAGCGATTCTCAGTACCAACGGTAAATCTTGTTTAATATCAGTAATTATCAAAACTCATAGCAAAAACGTCAGTAAATGTCAGGAAATATCAGAACCAACAGCAAATATTAGTAACAACAGTAATAATATCAGTAAACATCAGCAATTACAGTACACTATAAGTTAATATCAGAATTTATCAGTAAAATATGACACTTTCAGTACTTTTTAGAACCAGTAATGTACTATTGTCAAGCTTTCTAAAATAAAGTAGACTCTATATTGTTAACACCATAACTACAATCCATAATTGTGACCCCACGAGGGGTCAGAGTTTAACAGACATATATAGGGAACACTTTTAAAAATCTTAAGTTCTAAAGAACAACAATGCTGCAATTGAGATTACTATGGAAGCATCCTAGTATTAGATAGATTCTAATTTTTTAAACAATGGTTCCCAAACCAATATATACTTGGCCCAAGAGGGGTTCAGAGTTCAATAAGGATAATAGGATTGTCAGTTGACGCATCTTTGATCTTAGGATTATTGTTCAAAAGGTAGGCATCTTTTACATATATGTAGTGTTACAATGTATTCTACGAAAGACGAATAGGGCCACTTAAAAAAATATTTTTATCTCGTAATAACGAGATAGGATCTCGTTATTACGAGTTAATCATCTCGTTATTACGAGAAACGATCTCGTAATTACGAGAAAAGATCTCGTTATTACGAGTTAATTATTTCGTTATAACGAGTTAATTATCTCGTTATTACGAGAAAAGATCTCGTAATTACGAGAAAAGATCTCGTTATTACGACTTAATTATCTCGTTATTACGAGAAAAGATCTCGTAATTACGAGAAAAGATCTCGTAATTACGAGAAAAAATCTCGTTATTACGAGAAAAGATCTCGTTATTACGAGTTAATTATCTCGTTATTACGAGAAAAGATCTATTTAAAATGTTGCGTTTTATTATTCTAATCTTTTTATGTAAAGTGTATGGAATTCTGCAATGTCTATTGATATATACATACTTAGCATAATCATCGTTTAAAAGCGTACGCATAATTTGATATAAAATCGGATCAAGCAGTTTTAAAGAAAATTTCAGAAGAAGTAGCAAAGCAGATTGATTATTAAATTCATCGAACTGTTTATCAATAATTAAGAAGGATACGTGTAATTTGTTTTCAGACTCCAAAATGTTAGAATACAAAATCAATTATTTTCAATATACATGTAGGTTGTGTATAAACATATAAAACACAAATTCGGGTAAATCGTGTATATCCATATCCGTGACTGAAACTATAAAGTCTTTAAAGTTATCTGTAACTTTTACGACTATAGGACTACCTGGTATATTTACTTCGTAGTGGGATTATAATATATATAAGATAAATAGTAAAATTACATGAAGTTCTTTCCTTTTATTCATATGAGATAAAATGTCAAATCCAATTATTAATATGTAGAAATTAATGAAAAATGATCGTTGTTATTTTTAAATATTAATCAAAATTGAATCAACGTTTCTTGAATGAAAAAGACTGAAAGGGTGATCCAATCGAATTCTTTTCAGAAACGCACCATTTTATGTAGATCTTTTCTCGTAATAACGAGATCTTTTCTCGTAATAACGAGAAGATTATCTCGTAATAACGAGATCTTTTCTCGTAATAACGAGATCTTTTCTCGTAATAACGAGAAAATTATCTCGTAATAACGAGATCTTTTCTCGTAATAACGAGATAATTAACTCGTAATAACGAGATCTTTTCTCGTTATTACGAGAACTTTTCTCGTAATTACGAGATAATTTACTCGTAATAACGAGATCTTTTCTCGTAATTACGAGATAAAAATATTTTTTTATGTGGCCCTATTCGGCTTTCGTAGTATTCCCAAATCTTACAAAAATGACAATATTTTAGAAAACTTAAATGCGTATAAATTTCCAAAGAGAGACAAGAGCTGTTGTTCAGGTGGCCGTTGGACCTCTTGTGGGCAATTACATAAACTGACCAGAATTTTTTATTGTGCTGTGCTTTCTAAATTTTTATTTCGACTCATTGGTTTGTATGTTTGTATTACGTGCTATTTACATTTTAATGTCGTTGATTATTTCTCTTATCTTTATATAGTTGCTAAAAGAACAGATTTGAAGGATGACTATTGTTTTATCTGCATGGTCTTGTCTTATGGAAAAGATGGCGTTATTATTTGTTGTGATGAGACACATTCACCCGCAAATCCAACTCCAAGTATGCAACTACCTGTCTCTGAACTTCAAGAATGTCTGAAGGGAGACAAATGTAGAGACCTTCTCTTGAAACCGAAGATATTCATGTTACAGGTAGGCCTATATGTACATATAATGTCTCAATTCAGTCTGATTTGATTATCCGCGCCTTGCAGCGACTCTTTGGATCAAGTTACTATTATGATGTTAAATTAAAAGGTAACAAAACAAAGCATCAGTGCGGTGATCCGGAAAATCGAATCACACTCTGTAAAATTAACAGTATTAATTAAGGAAAATTGATTGGTATATATATAATAGATAGATTTGTTGTAAATTTCCAAAAAAAGAGACAAATGAATACCAACTTTGAAGCACCCATGAGTGATTCTTAAATCTTTCTTTTACTTTACTAACAGTTGTGGACACTTCTAGCATGCCGGTCCCTATAATTGTAAATATAGCGCCTATATATATGCCGCTGAAGAAGGCGCTATAGATCTCTTATAAATATACGATCTCGTGAGCGATCGAAAAAAAATTGTTTAATCCAAAGAAAAAACCAAGAAAACACTAAAATTTAAATTGGTTTTAAAGACTGGTTTTTAAACACAGTTTTTTAAATAAGAAATTAAAAATGAAATGAAACAAGCGTATAATAATAACACAAAATAAGTCGTCGGGCAAAAATCATCTCGTGCGCTTCAATCTCATGAATATTCATATTAATATTGAAGCTCTTCTGATAATACAAATCAGATGAAATAGTCCAATCTGAATTTCTCAAGATTTGATAGAAAACTGTGGAATCTCAGATTAAAATTTTGCCTACAGTAATAAAACTACAGCATACAATTTGAAAAATTTTCAGTTGGAAGCTGTTCCTTATAGCAGTCCGCAGTCAGCCGCCAATCTTCCGTCAGACACACATACAGAAAAGCCAGTGAAGATTCCAAGAGAGGCCGACTTTCTGATATATACATGTGTTAGAGATTATGGTAATTGAAAAAAAATCACCCGTTTCTCATACAAAGACAAGTTAATTCATAATGCAAGGTTAAAGATTATGATTTGTCCTTTTTTCGCTAACAGTAGGAACACAGTTAATTTTCCTACTAAATACTTAGTGGATTTAAATAACCATTTGTCCTCTAGCTAGTAAAACCGTGTTTTATCTCTCTATACAACTCTGAATACATTTTATCAATATTCAATTTTGACATAAACTTGTTAGTCATTAACAACATCAGTAAAAAAAATTACATTGTTAATATGCAAAGCCTGTTTTTTAAGCTCACCTGAGCTGAAAGCTCAAGTGAGCTATTCTGATCACATTGTGTCTGTCGTCCGTATGTCTGTCCGTCTGTCCGTCTGTCGGTCTGTAAACTTTTCACATTTTCAACATCTTCTCCAGCACCACTGGGCCAATTTCAACCAAACTTGGCACAAATCATTCTTAGCTTAAGGGGATTCAAAGTTGTGAAAATTATGGACCACGCCCTTTTTCAAAGGGAGTTAATTAAGAATTTATGAAAATTTTCGAAAAATTTTTAAAAATCTTCTTCTCATAAACAATAAGACCAGGAAAGCTCAAACTTGTGTGGAATCATCCTCAGGTAGTGTAGATACAAAATTGTGAAAATCATGACCCCTGGGGGTAGGGTGGGGCCACAATGGGGGGGGGGTCGAAGTTTAACATAGGAATATATAGAGTAAATCTTTTAAAATCTTCATCTCAGAAACTAATCAGCCAGCAGATCTGAAACTTGTGTGAAAGCATCCTCAGGTAGTGTAGATTCAAAGTTGTGAAAATCATGATACCCAGGGGTAAGGTTGGGCCACAATGGGGGGTCGAAGTTTTACATAGGAATATATAGAGTAAATCTTTAAAAATCTTCTTCTCAGAAACTAATCAGCCAGGAAAGCTAAAACTTGTGTGGAAGCATCCTCAGGTAGTGTAGAATCAAAGTTGTGAAAATCATGACCCCCGGTGGTAGGGTGGGGCCACAATGGGGGGGTCGAAATTTAACATAGGAATATACAGAGTAAATCTTTAAAAATCTTCTTCTCATTAACCATAAGACCAGGAAAGCTGACACTTGTGTGAAAGCATCCCCAGGTAGTGTAGATTCAAGTTTGTGAAAATCATGACCCCGGGGGGTAGGATGGGGCCACAATGGGGGATCGAAGTTAAACATAGGATTATATAGAGTAAATCTTTAAAAATCTTCTTCTCAGAAACTAATCAGCCAGGAAAGCTGAAACTTGTGTGGAAGCTTCCTCGTGTAGTGTAGAATCAAAGTTGTGAAAATCATAACCCCTAGGAGTAGGGTGGGGCCACAATGGGGGGTCGAACTTTAATATATTTATGTATAGAGTAAATCTTTAAAAATCTTCTTCTCAGAAACTAATCAGTCAGCAAAACTGAAACTTGTGTGGAAGCATCCCCAGGTATTGTAGATTCAAAGTTGTGAAAATCATTACCCCTGGGGGTAGGGTGGGGCCACAATGGGGGGGGGTCGAAGTTTAACATATGAATATATAGAGGAAATCTTTAAAATCTTCTTCTCAGAAACTAATCAGCCAGCAAAACTGAAACTTGTGTGGAAGCATTCTCAGGTAGTGTAGAATCAAAGTTGTGAAAATTATGACCGCCGGGGTAAGGGTGGGGCCACAATGGGGGATCGAAATTTAACATAGGAATATACAGAGTAAATCTTTAAAAATCTTCTTCTCATGAACCATAAGACCAGGAAAGCTGACACTTGTGTGAAAGCATCCTCAGGTAGTGTAGATTCAAGTTTGTGAAAATCATGACCCCCGGGGGTAGGGTGGGGCCACAATGGGGGGGTCGAAGTTTTACTTAGGAATATATAGAGTAAATCTTTAAAAATCTTCTTCTCAGAAACTAATCAGCCAGGAAAGCTGAAACTTGTGTGAAAGCATCCTCAGGTAGTGTAGATTCAAAGTTGTGAAAATCATGATACCCAGGGGTAGGGTGGGGCCACAATGGGGGGTCGAAGTTTTACATATGAATATATTGAATAAATTTTTTAAAATCTTCTTCTCAGAAACTAATCAGCCAGCAAAGCTGACAATTGTGTGAAAGCATTCTCAGGTAGTGTAGATTCAAGTTTGTGAAAATCATGACCCCCGGGGGTAGGGTGGGGCCACAATGGGGGGTCGAAATTTAACATAGGAATATACAGAGTAAATCTTTAAAAATCTTCTTCTCATGAACCATAAGACCAGGAAAGCTGACACTTGTGTGAAAGCATCCTCAGGTAGTGTAGATTCAAGTTTGTGAAAATCATGACCCCCGGGGGTAGGGTGGGGCCACAATGGGGGGTCGAAGTTTTACTTAGGAATATATAGAGTAAATCTTTAAAAATATTCTTCTCAGAAACTAATCAGCCAGGAAAGCTGACACTTGTGTGAAAGCATCCTCAGGTAGTGTAGAATCAAAGTTGTGAAAATCATGATACCCAGGGGTAGGGTGGGGCCACAATGGGGGGTCGAAGTTTTACATAGGAATATAGAGTAAATCTTTAAAAATCTTCTTCTCAGAAACTAATCAGCCAGGAAAGCTGAAACTTGTGTGAAAGCATCCTCAGGTAGTGTAGATTCAAAGTTGTGAAAATCATGATCCCCCGGGGGTAGGGTGGGGCCACAATGGGGGGTCGAAATTTAACATAGGAATATACAGAGTAAATCTTTAAAAATCTTCTTCTCATGAACCATAAGACCAGAAAGCTGACAATTGTGTGAAAGCATCCCCAGGTAGTGTAGATTCAAGTTTGTGAAAATCATGATACCCAGGGTTAGGGTGGGGCCACAATGGGGGGTCGAAGTTTTACATAGGAATATAAAGAGTAAATCTTTAAAAATCTTCTTCTAAGAAACTAATCAGCCAGCAAAGCTGAAACTTGTGTGGAAGCATCCTCATGTAGTGTAGAATCAAAGTTGTGAAATCATGACCCCTGCGGGTAGGGTGGGGCCACAATGGGGGATCGAAGTTTTACATAGGAATATATAGAGTATATCTTTAAAAATCTTCTTTTCAGAAACTAATCAGCCAGGAAAGCTGAAACTTGTGTGGAAGCATCCTCAGGTAGTGTTAATTCAAAGGTGTGAATATAATGACTCCTGGGGGTAGGGTGGGGCCACAATGAGGGGGGGGGGTCGAAGTTTTACATAGGAATATATAGAGTAAATTTTTAAAAATCTTCTTCTCAGAAACTAATCAGCCAGGAAAGCTGAAACTTGTGTGGAAGCATCCTCGTGTAGTGTAGATTCAAAGTTGTGAAAATCATAACCCCTAGGAGTAGGATGGGGCCACAATGGGGGGGGGGGGGTCGAACATTAATATATTTATATATAGAGGAAATCTTTAAAAATCTTCTTCTCAGAAACTAATCAGTCAGCAAAACTGAAACTTGTGTGGAAGCATCCCCAGGTATTGTAGATTCAAAGTTGTGAAAATCATTACCCCTGGGGGTAGGTTGGGGCCACAATGGGGGGGTGGTCGAAGATTAACATAGGAATATATAGAGGAAATCTTTAAAAATCTTCTTCTCAAAAACTAATCATCCAGCAAAGCTGAAACTTGTGTGGAAGCATCCTCAGGTAGTGTAGATTCAAAGTTGTGAAAATCATGACCCCCGGGGGTAGGGTGGGGCCACAATGGGGTGTCGAAGTTTTACATAGGAATATAGAGTAAATCTTTAAAAATCTTCTTCTCTGAAACTAATCAGCCAGGAAAGCTGAAACTTGTGTGAAAGCATCCTCAGGTAGTGTAGATTCAAAGTTGTGAAAATCATGATCCCCAGGGGTTGGGTGGGGCCACAATGGGGGGGGGGGGGTCAAAGTTTAACAAAGGAATAAATATGGTAAATCTTTAAAAATCTTCTCAGAAACTAATCAGCCAGATGATTCTTTCTAATTGTTAAGACTTTGGCCCCAGGACAATTCTTTGGCCTCACAAGAAGGTTCAGAGTTTGATGTAGGTTTATATCCCATATATAAACTATTGTTAAGGATCTTTTTGAGAACTACAATACTCAACATATGATATGACTATAAAATCATCCTGTTAGAAAGGGGACTAATGATTATAAACATAAGAATATCCAGGGGAAGAATGGATTTTATTTATACAGGATCTACATGTATTATTGTACATTGTCCAGATAGATTGTATTATGACTCCATTAAGCTGATTTTATACCTATTGTTCCTCAGGTGAGCGATGTGGCCCATGGGCCTCCTGTTTTTCAAACTTGAGCTTTTAGATATATTTAGATATATGTTTAGAATGTATTTAATAGCTCTCACCGCCTGGATTGAAGGATTTAAACAGTATGTCTTGAAACCTGAACAATCTGAACAACATGGACAACCTAAACAGCCCATGGAGCCCATGGAGATCCAAAAACTCCTGACACGGATGAACCATCTATATTGTAAGCCTTACATCGACGCTGGATCGTATGTTGATATACCTTGTGTGACCTCTCTTCTTACCAGAGAAGCTTACCTAAAGCTAGAGGAGCCAAGCCCAAAATAACATAGTTTGTTGTTCTTGAGATACTGTTACCATCAAGCAGTTTGTATTTGTGTGTGATAAATTACGCAAGAAATGATAAAATATCAGTATAAGGATGATATTGTTGTAAAAACCTTGGATAAATTGAACAAACTCATTCACGTTAATGATTTTGATTAAACTTTATTGCACGTGTTTATAAAAATATTAGATTGTTGGTATAACACGAATGCTTGATAGTAATATGCATCAATTCATTTACGAAATGATATCTAGTATCTACAGTCATTTGGCATATATGAATCTAGATGTTATCCCGCGAAAGCGCGGGAAATATCACTTTACACATTAAAGGGACTCGGACACAATTTAACTGAAAATTTTCAAATTTAATTTTTTCATTTTTGATGTTTATACTAATAAATATAGAATTTTTTAATGCAATGTCAAAATTTGAAAGTCAAATATCAAGCTATAAGCAAGATATAGAGTTCATAATTCTTTGTTTTGTAAACAAAGCTCAGATTTTGTCATTATTGTCATATGTGTTGTATTGGTGTAAGTTTCAATCAAATGTATCTTTCTTCTGTTGATAGTAGTATTTATGAAGATATTGAATTAGTTTAAATTGTTTTTTACATGTCATTTTGTCTAAAAAAACGGTAATTCTCTATATTACATTTTTTGTAAACAACTATAAAACTCGAGCTTTGTTTACCTAACAATCAATTCTCACCCCTGTATCTCGCTTGTAACTTGACTTTAACATTCAATATTTTGGTCAATCATTTAAAATGCACCAGTAAACCATTTTATACATAAAAAATGAAAATAAAATTTTTGATCTCAAATCGTGTCAAAGTCCCTTTGATGGGCTTTGTATTATTTGTACACCTTCTTTGTATATACTGTGTCCGAAATGTTTTCTTAATTGTTTTCATAACCTATGTTTTAAAATTTGAAACCATAAAGTAACTAGCTGGATATTTAGAGGAGCTAACAGGAATGAACATCTAAACTGAAATTAATTATATGTGGCCTCAAGTTTTTGCTGCGGATGACTTTTACCAATATTTTTGGGTTTCTGTTTGGTCTGTATGCAGATCCTGTTGCATTTGAAAACATTTTCACTTTTTTTCACTATTTGATGTATTAAATTACAACCCTCAATATTACATTAACATGCCTAGTAATTATAATTTCAAAACGAGGAGGAAGATGTAGTGCGTCGTATCTCTTTTCTACATTTAATCCTTTATACCAAATTTCGCTATCATTTTTAAAACTGTATTACATGAGTTTGCTTTATGTAAATTTTAAATAAAAGCTTGTTATAAAAACAAAACATGAAGGAGGTGGCTGTTGACTCCGTCCGTTCGTTCTGAAGCAGTTTTACCGTTTTGTGCGGAGACAATTTATTCATATAAGCCAGAATGAGATTTAATTTATACATTCGAGTTGTTAACACAATCTGTTCATGGTTCACAACTTTATTGATATTATATAAGAAAAATATATGTAATCTAAAAACGCAAGAGCATGCATATTTATTTGTATATTTTAAACCAATGTTGTCAGATCAAAGGTATATGCCCGATACCTTCAATTTCCGCCATGATGTTAATTTGTCAGCCTGCTTTCTTGGCTACCCCGTTCTGGAAAGTTCAAAAACTAAAATCGTGCATTAAAGAAACTGATTAGCTACTTTTATTTTTTTTTTTTTGTAAATTTTTCAAATCCTATATTCATGTATACTCTTTATAAATTTCCGCAAAATATATTCACTCTTTACATAATTATTCAGTATTTTTTTTAAAGCGAGTATATATCTTGATAAAAACTCTCACTGGCATGGATCCGCCAAAACGTGTCCACCACCTTACTCTCATTTTTGCTATTTCGAACCGGTTTATCGAAAACGAAAGTATTTTTTTCCCATTAATTTGACAATACAAGCTTAATGAGGCTGTCTAACAGCCTTGTACCATTGTAGCATTGTAGGAGGGTGATGAACCTATAAGATATTTGGTACTCTAACAAATCTATTATCATTTAATTCTATTGTAACAATTCGGTCTATCTAAGTACATGTAGTGTCAATTTGCTTAGTTGAATTTATATCACTAATCAAGGTATTTAATCATTTTTACTATAGCTATTCTATCTTGGCTATGTTTAAACTGTTATTCCTAATGTCCATATACTTAGATTAGATATATTTATATAAATCTTTACAGTAACCTATTAAGTCTTTTGTATTTTTCTATAAATTAGATTTACAATGTTGCTTACTATCGAAGTAATTGTGTCAATATAATGTAATTGAGTTTTGATGCGTTTTCTTTTTGTATTAACATTTGGTGTTTTGTTGATGAAATATCTATAGGCCCTAACGACATCGATTTATGACTGTTCCATTGTTAAAAGAGTTTTGTTGAATGAACTTTATACTTGTGATCTTTTTTTACTGAAGTAATTTAAAGTGATATTACTTAGTATATTTGCATCTAGCTATAAAGGCTATTAATTGTTATTGCAAGAACATCTGCATTTCATAACAAAGTCATCAAGATTCAGATCATTAAATTTTTCTCGAGCAGTAATATTTTCCAAGAGAATTTATTTTTTTTATCAAAAATGTTTTGTTTTTAAGAGTTTTATATTTTTACTGACTTCTAAAGTATGCTCAATCATCACAGGATAACCTCCTGTTAATGTCCTATGCAAAAAATATATTAACTAGTGTGAGAAACTGGAACCTCTGATTGCTCAAGATGCAGCATGAATTTCTTTGGTCAAACAATGTGCCATTTATTCAGGAATCATCCACGATGTTGACAACGAAATCAAAATATAATATCAATGCTATTCTAATAAACTTCAACGTTTGTAAAAACGAGGGAAAAATATTGAACCTTATCATTTACATTACAATATTTTTATTTGCAAATTGATATGTTACCAAAACATACTTACACTCATGGGGCATGATAAGAAGTCGTTAAGAAGAAAGAACTGTTATAAAATTGTGGCTTTTATACATTATAAAAATAAACTTTTTTCCTTTTCCTGTAGTTGTTTATGTTTCTTGTATTACTGGAACTCTTCTACAAGCAATTTTTAAATGGTCACTTAAAAAATTTATTTTTATCTTGAAATTACGAAAAAAAGATCTCGTTATAACGAGTTAATCATCTTATTTTTACGAGAAAAGATCTATTTATAATAAAGTACATAGTAGTTATTATTTGAAAAAATACATGTATAATAAGTGTTCCTTGTTCTTCAGATCAAGACCCCCAAGTCGATTGGTTCACCCTTTCAGTCTATTTTTTTCCTTTCCAAAAGCGTTTACAATGATAATTATTAATTTCTATATAAAGTGATTTGATTTGACATTTTATCTTGTATGAATAAGTGGAAAGAACTTCATGAAATTTTACTTTTCAACGTATATTACAATCCCGAAGTAAATACCAGGTATTCCTATCCATAAAAACACAACTCCACTAGTTACAGATAACTATATAGTTTTAATCATGGATATGCGGGATTTACTTCAGATTAACTGTTATATCATATTGAAAATGATTATTTTTGAAAATTAACATTTTGGAGTCTAATAACAAATTATCGTTCATATACATAAATTCGTCAATTAATTTATTAATCAATCTGCTGGGCTCCTTCTTCTGAAATTTCTTTCACTAATTTAATGAATAACTTACCAATTCGTAATAACGAGATTTTTCTCATAATAACGAGATCTTTTCACGTAATTATGAGATCTTTTCTCGTAATAACCGCAAACGTGGAACTCTTGCTGTAGTAAGAAAAATATTAATGGAGGTAACAGCTGTTGCAAAAAGTTATTTTTAATTAAACATGCAATCGTTTGAAAAATAAACTTGCAGGTCAAATTAGATTTATAATCTGAAGTGTTAATCTTAAACTAAAATGAATATTTATCTTGAATTAAAGTGGATGGTGTTATTTGAGGATACTTGTGAGTATTTCAAGATAGCGAATGCGATAGAATATTGACCAGTTTCAATACCATATTCTTGACTTTAGTTTACAAGGTTTTCACCACACCAAGCACTTGCGCGAACCCAGAGGTCCAAGCGAAAAACATGATTATATGTAACCTTGTTCAAACCGTACAAAAGTCGACATGCACAATAAAGCTGTACAAAAATGTAATTTGCCCTGGGCATTGATCAGTTCATCTAAGACTCTAGTAGATTTAGGAACAATGTTTTTTTGCTAAATCATGTACCGGCAGATCCAGAAAATGGACAGAAATCAGAAATGCTTAAAACTGTTTTTAAAAATGTGATCTTTCTCCAGAGTCACTTCTAATATCCGAGCATGCTGTTTATCGACTGTTGTTTCTTCAATAAAAACGGAAGTCATAAAAATGCTTACCTTGTCATTGGAAATCTAAAAAATTATTTTGTTGAAAACCATTCTGATTGCATTCACAAGTACTCTGAAGTTGACATTAAGAAGATGCTTGAGTTTCTGATCGACAAAATCGATGTAGTTTTTGGAAATCAAGTCTTCCAACAATCTGTTGGAATTCCCATGGGTACCAATTGTGCCCAATGTTCGCAGACCTATTTTTGTATTCTTATGAAGCAAAATTTATTCAAAAATTTGTACGTGAAAAAATAAATCACTCGATGTGGCCTTCGATTCAACATTCAGGTATATTGACGACGTATTAACAATTAACAATTGTTATTTCCATAATTACGTCGACTCGATATATCCCAGTGAACTTGAAATAAAAGATACCACAAAGTCTGCGTCACCTGTTTCATATTTAGATATCTTACTGGAAATGGACATTGATGGTAACCTAACAGCAAAACTTTATGATAAACGCGATGACTTCATTTTTCTATAGTCAACTTTCCTTACATATGTAGCAATAAACCTTCATCGTCTGCATATGGTGTTTTTGTCTCTTAGTTAATTCGATACACAAGGGTATGCTCTTTGCATTAACAGTCTCTAAGTTGAGGCAAGCTACTGACAAACAAGTTGAAAAAAAAAACAGGACTATCAACAGTCTCGTTTGAAGTCACCTTTTCGTAAGTTCTATGGTCGATACAACGACCTTGTCAGCAAATACAATCTTCCACTGGGACTGCTGACTGACGTTTTTCATACTTATTGTTATACCATTAATTAAACACCTAATTGTTTACGGAGTTTACCGGGGTTTTTTTCCGATTACGACAAAGAGCACACGGCAGGTGTGACCGGTCAGCAGAGGATGCTCACTCCTAGGCATCTGATCCTACATCCAATGTAATGGTGGTCCGTGTTGGCTCAAGGTTTGTATTTTGACCATCACACACAAACCAAATCATCAATGTTACTTTTTTTCCATATTATGACATTTTCCCGATTTTGACATTTACCTCGATTATGACATGCCCAACTGTGACTAGTAGCACACGGGGGTGTGACCGGTGTCGTATAATTTAAGGTCCGCCCCGTAAAATGGTCCGGGGCGGACCCTTAATGTTAACATTTAGGGTCCGCCTTTGCTCTTAAAGGGTCCGGCCCGTATAAGAAAAGGTCCGCCTAACATTAAAGGTCCGGGGTATATTTTTTCATTTTTATTTTTTCAATTTCGACTATTTTGTTACAAAATAAGTGGCATTATTTTGTAATTCTTATAAAGGAGTACCTACCCGAGGCGAGTCAGTAAATATCCAGCACAGAGTTTTAATGAAAATACTTATACATGTAGCTTGGTGAACACAAATAAATCACAAAAATTATTACTGTTTAAAACTGGATTCTCATTTCAACCTTAGTTTTGCCGGTCTATCTTATATAAACAGGAAATGAAACTGATTGGTGTCATAAATCAAACAATGGCTTGACCCAGGTCCACCCTGCAGGTGAGAGGGGTTCACACCTTCAGGTTTTTGACTGTTTGAAATAATCATGTAAACAATGGACATTTCCAAAGTCCTCTTTTAGCACATCTTTCCAATACGATACACGCTTAAAAACGTTACCCTTTTTAAAATCAAATATTCTTTACAATTCAATTACAACGGTATCATTGCTACTTTTTATTTGCACTAGGGCACAGGGGCATCGTATCCGCTCCACTCTCTATGACAAATATATAAATAATACATTGAGAGAGAGAGAGAGAGAGAGAGAGAGAGAGAGAGAGAGATACGACGCCCCTGTGACTAGGGTATATTATTAAGTGAAAGTTATGCTAATTATTATAATTAATCAGTTCTTCAATCCCTTTTTCTATTTGGAACTTTATATTTGGATCGGACTATTATAATCAAGGAAGGGGAGTATCCAAAGGAATTGATTTGTTTATAAGAAATTAAAAACATACATGTAAGATTAGTAAAAAGCCCTATTCCTTCGGCTATATATGCATTTTGCTTCTGGCAAAAAAATTAAAGGGATCCGATTTTCTTCAGTCTTAGAAAAAAAATAACACAGGTGCTTGAGAACAAGACCCCCCCCCCCCTCTGAATTTAGATCCCTGGGGTAGTTGACACTGTTTTGTAGAAATTCCTTTAAAGTCATGTACACAACTTGATCCAATTTATTTAAAACAACCCCAACCTGCATATTAAAGATCTTTTTTTCATTTTCATATGCAATGGTGGTGGTTGGGGGGGAGGGGTACATTAATCGTTTATTTTCCGTTAAATTATAGATATTTAAAATGGAACATGTTGTGTACATGACTTTAATTAAAAGAATTTCTATCCAAAAAAAGTCAACTTCACCAAAGGTTCAGACCGGGGGGGGGGATTGTCGTCATGCACCTGTGGAAAATATTTGTGTGAAAAAGCCGAATGTTCACACTCCGGTAAAATGTTACTCTAGATTCCTGCCTGCTACCCCCACATATAGCATTCATTATTTTTCCCACATATTTCTTATTGCCATTAGATGAAAATCGATATCGTCAGACATAAAGGACAAATTTAAGATTATATCAACGACACGGACAATCGTTCGCAACGAATTTCATGCGTTTGTCACATTTTAAAAGTCGTAGGATAAAACTCAATTTAAATATGTTTTACTACTTCTCTTACTTAACATTACACTAATTTTTAAGGACACAATGCATGTACATATATATGTACATGTATCGGGTCTCGCCCCTTAAATTGAAATATTTTACATTAAAAATTACTTATATTAATATTATTACAGTTAATGTGTAACTACTCTGAGTACATTTTAAAAAATAAAACCTAAACTGAAGTCAGTTTCATGCTCACTCCAACATTACGTACAATGTAGTTCAAATGAAAAATATCACAATAAAAATCTATAACAAACTCACTACATTCATGCATGACTATGCAGTTCTTTTAACGAGGCGGACCTTTTCTTGAACTATGAACTATAATGTTGGGTCCTACCTCAAAAATGAAAGGTCATCGGGTCAAAATACTGTGAATTTTTTGCAAACAGTATTTCAATGGGGTGGACCTTTTCTAAATGAGCCATAATATTACATCTTGGTCCTATCCCTAAATTAAAAGAACATCGGGGTCAATCAAAGCAAGTATCAATATGAATGTTAATTTTCTGCATTGGGTATTTCAACAAGTGGACCTTTTCTGTGCCATAATATTAGGTCCTAGCCCTACCTTTTCTGTGCCATAATATTAGGTTCTAGCCCTAAATTAAAAGATTATAGGGATGATTTAAAACAAGTATTTATACGAATATTTAGAGTTATTAATCTATACCAATGCAAGATTGCTACTCTAGACACTATCCATTCGATAAGGACGTCAATATTTTACTCCATGGAGATACAAATTTTTTCTTAAATCAACAAGGATTTTTTTTAGGCAGTTTACAAATATATTTCTGCAATAAAGCGCTTTGTGATATAGAATTTAAACATTATCGATGGAAACGGATTTACTTATAATAAGACTAGTGTTTACTTGTTTCCAAATCCTTGCTTAATTACATGTATGCATCATTATATACATATAAAATTATTGTACGTTTGATTAAAGAAAGAGGGAATAAGTCTTTTAGAATAATGAGGTGATCGAATACTGTCGGAAATAAACACTTACACTTTTTAAACTATATTGCATGCGCATGAGAGAGAGAGAGAGAGAGAGAGAGAGAGAGATTATTACAACATTATCACCTTTATTACGTTTTTAAACAATTTACCTGTAGTCAATTTAAACATGCTTTTTAATTATAGGTACACGTATCATTTGATTAATTTCTTTTGTCTTTTCTCGCTCTTATAGTTACTGTACCACAGTACGTACATGTATACACTATATTGTCAACGTATATCCTCTGTTACGGTAATCCACATATGCGACCTTTTATTAGTTATCTTAAACTTGTGATAAATCTACCTAGAGACGTATAAGTTATTAGTATATTATCATAAGTTTCTGATCTACTGAAAGTTAAACAAAGCAAAAGCTAAATTGACAATCTTAGTTGCGTAGAGCACTACAGCGGAGACATTTTTTTCTCTCTCAGTTAAGGGGTGTATTCTGATACAGGTGTGAATGCCTGCAAGGCTTCTTTTACCCGTGTTTACCTGTCATGAAACCCTCTGCTAATACGTATACACCGGAAGAGATTTAAAAACAAAGGGACTAAATGGTGTGTTAACATTAAAGGTCCGGCCGGACCATTTTACGGGTCGGACCTTAAATTATACGACACCGGTCAGCAGAGGATGCTCATTCCTCCTAGGCACCTGATCCTACCTCTATCTATTTGGAGGTCCGTATTGCTCTGCTTTGAATTTTTATTTCGTTTTATGGATTTTTGAGATGGTTGACGATTGTTATCGTCATTTTTTCATTAAAGTAAGAAAAAAGGGAACTGACTCCGTCAATTAACAAATTTTTGTAGGAGTTTTTTAAACAGATCAAAATGCATAACTATACTTGTTATACATGTAGTATGGATAAATCTAGAGCTGTATGATTGGTTAAAAGCCAATATATAGAGAATATATTAAAACAATATCAAGGATTTAAAATTTATTTAATTTTAGTAAACCTGTGTAATGCAATATACTACAATATACAAACGAACTACGCTGAAAAAACATCATCAACAACAAAAAAGAAAACCTATGTTTGATTTTTGAAAAACCCAAAAAAAGCGTTTTAAATAGATAAAATATGTACACTCGTCAGAAAAAATTAAATCAACTATTTTGAATTAAAGAAAATTTCTGTAGATGCAGTTTCGTGGCTGCTTAGCTTTGACAGAGGTTGACTAGAGGAATGGCTTGCTGAGTTAGGTTTGTATTTCTTCTGTCTGTCGATGAACCTCTTGCAACACAGTTTTCCCCAGTAAGTTCTCAACTGTTTTTCTCTTGCAACAAACAGAATGAATATGAAAAATCCTTGAAATGTTGTCAGTATGGTAAAGATGTAACTGAAGACGATCCTTGCGTCCTCGATCGCTAATATACCAAAGATCCAAGTAAGTCCTGCAAAGAAACCAAAACAGAAATAGATGAAGATTTCAAATTAACTATATCTTTAATGTCCACTCTACACTATCTGAATCAAATAACAAATATGCTTTGCAAAAAATGAAATTTTTAAAAAATGACTTATAAAGTTAATCATTTGCCTCAAAAGATTGTTAAAAAATACAAAATAGAAGTATTTAACCAGCAACTAAATAGAATAAGCATACAAAATGCATACCCAACAAAATGAAAATTGATACAGCTGCTCGTAAGTTCATCATTGCTCGTTTCGATTCAGACTGATTTGATTGCAAGCCTTTAGGACGATTTAATAGAGTTTTTAATACTAGTGCAAACACTATACAATTTACAATAATGATTAAAGCAACGGGGAGAAGGAAGGCATAGTAGAATGGCGTCGGCGACATCCAGCAACTGAAAGATAACCAAAAGCATCATATACCACCACATTAACGCACAAATTCACGTATTTCGACGTATTTTTTTTTATTCAATTAAGTTTTTAAATTCTGCACAAAATAAATTCAATTCTTTGAAATAATCATAAACTTTATAGTTAATCTCTTCTTTTTTTACGATTCTACACAATCACTTACTAATATTTCCCTCCTCTATATAAATCATAATCAACTGCCAAAACACTGACAACGGGGATCAAGGGTAATCCTGTATAAAATTAAAGATCAATTCAAAAGGGTAAAAAAATTCAGAACGACACTTTAACATAACTATTCACGTTTTCCAACAAGAAACATTGGAAAACAATTTGAAAAATTAATAATATTTTACACCCTATTGAAGAATATCAGGTTCATGTTTGAACTATTTCACTTTTGATAATTTCTTTTAATAATTGGACATATATTCGACCTACCCCAAGCTGGAATTGACGCCTTCAAGATAAATCTTGGAACATATGTCCCTAAGACTCGCACAAATCGTAAATATTGAAGGAATCCCTCGACTAACATCCACATAAAGGAAACCAACAGGAAGTAATGCATCAGAGCCGCTACAGTAATACAACCATAATAGCTGTCAGTACGCTCCATTCCCGCCAAAAATATCACCATCGAGCAGAGTAAAGCCAAAGAGAGGTTGAGAAGTGTTTGCTGTCCTCTGCCTTTTCTTAGCTGTCTATTTTAAGATAAAATGAAATAAATACTGAATTTTTCATGTCTGAAAATCTTAGTATACGTCATGATAAAGTGATATAATAGATATGTTCATTGCAGTTTTGGAATTTAATCATGAATATCACATTGAAAGTAAAAATAAACCTACTTGAAAAGAAGAAACGACAAAACTGTTAGGCCAAGCCCGACAATGGATAGACTGAGACCAATGATTGTTATAATAGAGAGAGCAAGGGTGTTGTCCTTGTCAATGATGTCACTCTGACCCTTAACATCCTGAAATTTAAAAGAACGTCAATGAGGATAATTGTTTTACGCAATTGACTCAATTATGTTGTCTAATATGTACATTCATTCAGGTAAGAACGTGTATCTGATACTGAAGACTTGCAAGTAAAATGGCAAAGTTGGTGAGGTGATCACACTCGCATACGACGAGTCCATCTTCCACTTCCGTTCTTTGGCAACCCCTTGTCGACCATCCACCGGAAGTGGCATAAAGAGAGTGATTCCAGAATCCACATACCGAATCCTCAGTGATCTGTAAAAAGTACACACAATTTGTACAAAATTTGGCAACAGAAATATGAAATTGTTGACTCCTTAGAAATGTTAAAGATTAATTATTTGTCATATTTTACTTTTAAGAAACAATTTTAACAATTTTCAAATATTGTGTTTTATTACTATTCTGAAAAGATAAATTCATTTGTCTCTTGAGAATTTTTTATAATTCGTCATTTATAAGGAGCAATTGTCTGTAAAAGATAAATTGGAGTTTTAATTCTCAAAAAGAAATATACGGGCGCATATTTTCAACATAAAATTAAACACCATCATCGTAATATACAGTTGCTTTTATGGTACCGGTGGTATGGGACATCTGTCGATTTTAATGTGGATTAATGTACATTAAAATTAGAATACTTTCAGTGGTTTAGATTTTTCAAAACACTATTGAATATTCAACCAAAAAATACCTTTTGAAAATTTTTGGAGAGGTAAATAATGTAGAAACCCCAGCGGGAATCGAACTCATGACTTACAGATTCGTAGTTAACCCCTAACCCACTGCGCTACGCTGTGTGTTAGGTGACTCTACTGAGAAAGAAACTACTTTTATAATTACAAACCATTTCATTGTTTATTTTGATAAACAATACGTCACAACATGGAGGTGTCCCAAACCACTTTAAGTGATCCTTACGTTTATAGGCTTATAAATTGACCGAACGAAATTTCTTCCAAGATCCAAGACGGATTTTCCATTCGAAATAAGTGTTGCAGATGCTACTTTCCCATTCAGCTCATATCTCTTATTCATTTGTCGAACTTGAAATATTTTCGTACTTTCAAAGATGGTAAAAATAACCCTTGAATTGTTTCCTGTACAACAAAAAAATTATAAAGCGAATTTATGACGATATAAATCAAACTTTAAAATAAAATTTATAGTAAAAGTAATCTAATATTTTAAAATATGCATTTCAACTTTGAAACTGTTAGCAGAGTTCAAAACGTTAGAAATGAATCTTGCTCTAAAGTGTAAGTTAGCCAGAAAATGGCTCTAAAACTGTGGTTTCAAAAAAATACCCTGTACAAGATCTTTAGGAAGGATAATAGCCGTGTCAAAGGACGTAATGTTGATGCTATCCTCAGCATTAATCAGACCTATTGTGTCGTTGTCCAAAACCACGTCAATGCCTACATTCTTCAACTGAATACCTTTAAGGTATTGAAAAACATGGTTATACGTAAAATCAGGTAATCACAGATTAAAAAGCTCAGCAAGACAAAGCATCACCTTTATGAGACCACCTTGATCCCAACACCTGTATCTGAAAATCATAGTAACTGTTAATGATCTCTTATATCAAATTATTAGATATTGCTGTGTGGTTTGGCTCAAAATCATATATCATAAAATACAAAATTGATCATGAATGATGTAATATCATATGATACAACATGTATGAAACAATCATATGATACATGTATGTTAGTGTAATATATTATATCATGTAATATGATACACTATTGTATTTATGCTATGATATCACATTATATCATTTCATATGATTTTCTATCTTTTGAAATTATATTGAATAACATGTTATGTAAATGCATGATACGATATTGTATTATATGAAATGATAATGTATCACCCATAGTTATATCAACTATTTAACACCCATAATTAGAGAGCTCTATATCAACTGTTTAAGTCTGACGAGGTATGAGAAAAAAATACTTCATTTTGTAATCAACTTCAAGACCATAACACAATATATTTACATCTACAAAATATATTCCCTCTATTTCTTACGAAAACTTATAGTTAATTCATAGCTCTATAGAAACAGCCAGACTGAAATGTTCATCGATTTGTCGAAATCTACAGCGGCTGAAACTTGAGTAGAAATTGACAGGTCTGAAATTGACACGCCCTGTTTATCGATTGTTCTAAACCTACAGCGACCTACAAAATATCACGGACTGCACGAAATAATCATGATGATGCCAGACTCTCAGTCTCACAGGAGACGATTAGGCTGTTCCTTTTAGCTAACCTACTTACGTACATTAACAGTAATTTAGCGAATTTTACTTACTTTTCATAATCAAATTATTGATTTGTTAAAGAGAGATGTTAATATAAACAATAAAATGCTTTCTTTGATGATTCATGCGGGTTATGAATGTAGCGATCATTGCAGAAAAAAAAAAATTCTGCAATGTCGCTACCTTAATATCCCGAATGAATCACCAAAGAAAGCATTTTATTGTTTAAATGAATCCATCTAAAACTTTAAACCACCTAAGCATCTAGATAATCAATATCACTCTCAGTATCTCCGATTCATTTTAAACCATTGTAACAAAGTTAATTCAAACCCTGACTACTTTTTAGGTATAGTATATACATGTAGAACCATTTTAACAAGACCTTGGACATTCGGTAGGATGTAACTATGTATTTCTTGCGTCGAAACAAATTAGAAATGACGCGGTTTCAAGCAAAATATGCACTGATTGCGGTATTTGCTCAAAAGCCAGACAAATCTTGTTGATTACAAAGAGCCATGGCTGAGTGGCCAACAATAAAATAGACAGGCCTACGTCACATTGCTTTTTGACACAACTACCCAAAGTCCAAGCTTTTGTTAAAATGGTTCTATTACATGCAAGGTTGAATAAGTACTATTATTTACATCAATATGTGACCAGCTCCAAAAAACATTAACCTTCTCCAGCATCTGAAACTCATGGCTTAGATTCAGCATCCAAGCATGTGGAGTGCATCAATATCACAAGATGTATAATCAGTTCAAATTTGGTAAAGATTGAACCAAAAATGATGATTTGTCTATCAAAGGGCACCTGCTCAAAAAACTTTAACCAGTTCCTAAAACTTTAACCTCATCCAGCAATCTGCATCCAAAATCTATGGCTCATATTCAGCATCCGATACTGTGGAGTGCATCAGTATCACAAGATGCATCAGCTATGCAAGTTTAGTGAAGTTAGGACCAGTAATAACATAGATATTGTCATCAAAGGGCACCTGCTCCAAAAACTTTAACCAGGTCCTAACACCTTAATCGCATTCAGCATCCAAAACCTTTGGTTCAGATTCAGCATCTAAGCATGTAAAGTGCATAAGAATCATATGATGCACCATCCAAGCAAGTTTGGTGAAGTTGGGGCCTGTAATAACCCAGATATTGTCATCAAAGTGAATCTGCCCCATAAACTTTAACCTGCTCCAGACACCTGAACCCCCTTCAGCATCTAAAATTCATAGCCCAGATTCAGTATCCAAGTCTTTCAGGTCCATAAATAGTCCCAGATGCTTGATCCATGCAAATTTGGTGGAATAATTTAGATACAGGATCTGCAACAAAAACCTTAACCAGATCTTGACGCTGACGTTGTCACCTGGTGTACAGCATAACCCACCCACCCCCAGAATTGGTCTCGGTGAGCTAAAAATGTGCAAATGGTTTAATATAGAAAACGAATACCTTAAAAATACTGAAAGACATGGTTATACATAAAAATAAAATGTACAAATGATTTAATGTAGAAAAGGTTGGTTTTATTTTTACCAAACATACCAATCACAGGCGAGTCTTCGGAAGTGACGTCGGTAACAGCCACAGCAAAAGATTTCTGGTAATTCCTGTACTCTGTGCCATTAAGGACAACGTTTCGAGTGATTGTTTCGACACTTTCCAAAATCCTGAACAAGAAAATCAAGATTTTTGAGTATTTTTATTTAAAAACATAACACAAGTATATCTTCTGTGAAAGTCTTTGTTTTGTTGTATTTGCAAATACAAAGCTGAAAAGGGTAAATCCTGAATTAAAAATACTACCTATATGGCAACTCAAAGGCAAATGGCAAATGTAAAGTTGTGTTTTGTGCTAAGGAAATTTTCTGGCCATATAATAGGGAAATAACTCATCTTAGACTGTCCGTATAAAACAGACTCTTGCTTTCCTATTAGTTGTCATCTTGTTTTAATATTACCTGGTAGTACTGCTGCCTAGAGTGTGGGCATTCATCAGTATCTCTTCAGGAGCCTCGAGTATATTCGACAGCGTTTGTAATACAGAACTCGTAGTCTGCAAAGAGAGATTCTTCATAATAAAAGGTCGCCATTAATGATATGTTGCGAAGTTTGCCCCTACATCGCATGAATATACTTGTATTAAAACTAAAGCTCAAAGTAATTTTTAAAATATTAAGGACATATTTAGCAAACCTGCTCAGATATCGATGAAATGCTTGCGACATTTTCTAGAACCATTGACGTGAAAACAACATCTTCGACAGTGAGATCCGATGAATTGCTGGTGAGATTGGCGACATCTGATGCTACTATCTCAACATTGCTATCATTTGTAGGTACCTGATATGAAGCAAACATTTCACATAAGCGTCAATTTTGTCTTATTCTTGACTCAAAATTCCAGACATTTTTTTAAACAACTCCCTAACAACTGTAAAATTGTTCGCGCCCCAAAAGGACATTACATTGAACTACTTTTATTAAGCTTGATAGAAAAATTATGTATACATACATTTGACAGTTTCTTTAATGCCGTCATATTAGCGAATGACGGGTTCAGCAGAAACTGACAATTGGGATTAACCGTCACATTCTGGATTTCGGCTGGCGCCGCTGTTCGCGTGTAACATAATCCAGACAGTAAAGGCTCGGAATCTGTCCATCAGGAATAAAAAAAATATATACATTTGTACATGTAGATATAACAATTTCAAACACCTATGTATGATAGAGATTCAAAACAGTTATGTACCTGTCAAGAAAGCAATAAAAACGTTTCAATCACTTTTTTATGGTCTCCAATATTGACAGTAATTAAGTGGAAAGAAAATTAATAACGATGTTTTCAAAGCATGCTACGATCAGTTATTTTAAAAAATAAAGATGGCTGTCATCAAGCAATACCCCACTTATCGCCACAAGACTATACCTGTGATACAAAGCTCCTCAGAATATGTCATGGATCCATTACCAACAGGCTTAAAATTGTAAGTAGACTGGAAATCAGGACTGTATTCAACGGTGCAGTATTCTAAAATGGAATATTCTAATGGAAACATTGTAAATATGTACCTCTATACTCTGGAAATAGCACTGTGTAAAATATCTATGGCTTGAAGAATGTGGTTATATTCTCAGAGAATGTTGAAGATGGGATTTATCCTAGATAATTCAAAGTTTATAATTATAAGGTTCATCTTGATGGACGATCTTTCAAAATAAACATTAAACAAATAATTTTTAAAGACGTAAAAGGTGCCCTAACTTTGGTTGATATAAATAAGGGGCGCTTTGCAAATGAAATATATTTCTTTGGGGTCCACTGAAGCATCATCACAAAGTTGTCCATGGCCAGATACTGTACATGTACTGACATGCATTATAAATACCAATACTTGAGTATTTAATATTTGATGTGATTATGATAAGACTTTTCTTTTACGTTGACGGGTAGGAAGTGTCGGAAAAAGGGACAATTTACCTTCGTTGCGAATTTCAAAGGTGTTGAAATCAACTGAAAGGGCCTGTCTTCGTCTCCGTCTACTATCAAAGGATCTGGTTCTGGCTGATATTGTGACATTATTCAAAAGATAATTCATTGCTTCTGCTGACTTCCATTCCTCATTCGGTCCCACAAAATACAGTAAGAAATTTAGAGCGTTCCTTTTTCTGAGCCTATTTAAAAAAAGGAGAAATTAATTTTAGAATTGGACCTTTTTCATATGCGAAGGATTTGTAAATATTTAACTGAATAATAGTACACATGAATATTGTATTGTCTGATACGATATAATATTGTATCATGAAAACAATATTTAATTGTCCCATATCATAAAATAAATAACATTGTTTTAAATGATATTAAATGATATTATATAAATAGTGCCTGTTTGGGAGGGTAACAGTTGAAATTGACACCCCGAGAAAACCATTGTCAACCGACGCGAAGCGGAGGTTGACAATGGTTTTCGAGGGGTGTCAATTTCAACTGTTATCCTCCCAAACAGGCACTATTTATTTTGTTATACTGAATGTCTTTTTTAAAATTTTTAAGAAAATTTTACTGCTTTTATATAGGAATAACGTGAATTCTACAGCGAACCGTACGCGCATAATTTTCGCGCATGTAACATTTTTTAATGTTACCCGTTGCTAAGTGCATTGCTAAAGCTGAGGGTAATAGTAAATATTATTAACTGCGTCTTAACCAATCAGATTTCAGTATTTAACATGAAAGTATAACAAAAAATCATATCAACTTTAACATCAATTACTTATAAGCAAGTTTGAGTGAGGAAAGACAAATTGTTCTTAGCATCTTTGATAATCAAGATCAGTCTCCAGATATGAAGCGATCCATGCATTAATGTTTCATACCCATTGTTGCATGAAACATGAAAGTCATAGTTGGTTATGACGTCAAGCATTTTCTCCAAAATCCAGCTCCAAAACGCTAACTAAACCTGAACTGTTATTTAACTTGCCTAAGCATCTGAATAATAAAGATCATATTCCGTACCTGAAGACATGACCAGTAATTACTTAGATATGGCAATCAAAGTGAACTTTTAAGATTGAGCATGCAAGCCTGTTAAGTGTCCCCAGATTCTCAATTTAAGCAAGTTTGGTGAAGTTAAAACAAGTAATAATAAGATTTAGGTCCTACTCTTAAACCTTTTAAACCAACATCACCACAAACGCTGAGGGTATATCATAAAAAATAAGCCCTGTCTACCCAACCCACCCCCACCGACTTCGACACAGTGACCTAAAAATGGACAACAACAAAATCATTTGTCCCTGGCTTGTGTAAATCAGACTTTAAAATGTGTGCCAGTCAATGTCAATTCAGTAAAGACTCCCACCAAATTTTGATTTTTTTTTAATTCTCAACACAAATACATACGGTATACTAGTAATTCCTATGAAGCCTAACTGTCCTCCGCTGACAGGGCGTATGTCTCTACTGACAGAATAGATCTTGGAAAGAATTGCTCTTCTTGATTGTCCCAAAAGAGATTCCGGGCTGGACATGTAGGCTTCCACCAATGCGTCTTGTAACGAGAGACTTCCGGTCATAGAAACAGTTGCATGAAAAATCGACACCCTCTTTTCTGTAACAGATAAAATAACGGTTAAATAGATCTTTGGCTACAACAGCTACACATTTTATGTGAATATTGAAGGGGTATCGTCATGCTTCAGCTTTTAAAGTTTCCAAGAACGAGGTCGACAAAGCTCGAAAAAATCCCAACTCGAAGCCGTGCATCATGAAGTACCTGTATCCACCATGATTCGAACACCTCTCTGCCGATAATTATTGTCTATATCCATCCCCTAATCACGATGAGCTACATCTACGCAGAAGTCAAAACGAACTAAAAAAACTGCAAACTAGTTATGATTCGTTATAGATGTAGACTCTGTTGTAACATATCGATAAAAGAAATTTTGAAAAGTTCTGCTTTAATAACAGTATTTTTACCCATTCATATTGCTAGCAAATAAGCATATATTTGGTAAGTAGGCATAAAACAACGTGTAAACTCATAATATTTTATCTTGGTTTAAACAAAAATATGTTTTATTAAAGACAGATAATTACACGATGTTGTATAATCAGCGTCGCTCAGTATTTCTCGACGGGCGTGTGCTATTTTGTTTTGTTATACTTTCATGTTAAATACTGAAATCTGATTGGTTAAGACGCAGTTAATAATATTTACTATTACCCTCAGCGTTAGCAACGCACTTGGCAACGGGTAACATTAAAAAATGTTACATGCGCGAAAATTATGCGCGTACGGTTCGCTGTAGAATTCACGTTATTCCTATATAAAAGCAGTAAAATTTTCTTAAAATTTTTAAAAAAGACATTCAGTATAACAAAATAAATAGTGCCTGTTTGGGAGGATAACAGTTGAAATTGACACCCCTCGAAAACCATTGTCAACCTCCGCTTCGCGTCGGTTGACAATGGTTTTCTCGGGGTGTCAATTTCAACTGTTACCCTCCCAAACAGGCACTATTTATATATTGTTATACTTTCATGTTAAATACTGAAATTTGATTGGTTAAGACGCAGTTAATAATATTTACTATTACCCTCAGCGTTAGCAACGCACTTGGCAACGGGTAACATTAAAAAATGTTACATGCGCGAAAATTATGCGCGTACGGTTCGCTGTAGAATTCACGTTATTCCTATATAAAAGCAGTAAAATTTTCTTAAAATTTTAAAAAAAGACATTCAGTATAACAAAATAAATAGTGCCTGTTTGGGAGGATAACAGTTGAAATTGACACCCCTCGAAAACCATTGTCATCCTCCGCTTCGCGTCGGTTGACAATGGTTTTCTCGGGGTGTCAATTTCAACTGTTACCCTCCCAAACAGGCACTATTTATATATTCGCACAGAAAATTCAACTAACGTTGCCGCAAAAAGCATTGTTACATAAAAAAAAATGTTCAATACTATTCAGATTTAAGCATTGTTTTCACTCTATTTTAACGCAACAACAATTTCAACTGCACGTGCCTTGAATATGCATGTTTATAAAGAATTGCAAGCTCTGTATATTGCTAATAACCCAATTTGTGTTTAAATTTTGGATGACTATTTTAATTTTATAACTGCTATGGTAAAGCATACTAGACATAAATGGAAAAAATTAAGAACAGTGCCGAATAGTGCGTTGGTAATTAGATATCCCAAACTTGGAGTATTAAGGGGCGTTTTCAATTCTCTCTCTCTCTCTCTCTCTCTCTCTCTCTCTCTCTCTCTCTCTCTCTCTCTCTCTCACCATTTGGAACTGCGTAAATAGTTTTGGATAGCACAAGTCCAACCCCTTTTCTTTGAATATCGCATCTGTATACGTCTGAATTTGCTGAAGCCGAGGATAAAAACATTTCCTCGTCTGGTAACTCTGGATTCCACTTCATTATTTCCCTCGAATAATTAGTTTCGAGAACAGTTAACCGATCTACAATCGCGCCCCCTTTGTACACAGAATACGTGTCAGTTTCCAGATGAGGTGCAGGAAATTTACAACTGAGATTTCCATTCAAAACTACGCCATTAGTATTGAATTTTGGTTTTTGAAATTCCATTTGAAGTTCACTTGAACTGTCTGTAATTATACAAAAAGATATTATATTTCACAAGATTAGTCGACTGTGATTTTATCTAATTGTGATGTTAATACATGTGCATTGTACATTCACTTCTTGTATTTTGACTGATTTATAATGCATTTTAGGAGAAAACCAAAGAAAGAAAGATACATGCAGATGTTTATATATATATGGAAAAAATATGTTATTGTTGGTTCATATGGTTATGAGGGAAGCGGTCATTGCAGTTTCCGCGGGAGGTACATGTATGTACATGTATTTCCTTCATACTCGTATTTTGACATCCACTGAATATTGTCTATACTTCTATATCTTAGATAACAATGAACTACCAGGAGGTGAATGTACACGAAGTTCACAATTCACATTCAGTTAACTTGGATTAAACAATTTAACAAAAATCGGTTTAATTTACAATCAATTGGTTGAAAAACGTTTGAAAAACTCACACATCCTGTTCTTTTTGTTGGTTTGGCAGACGACACTCGCAGCAATGCTACAATTGGTCGCGCTGGATATTTCCATGCTTTCACTGAGACGTATAAAGGAACAAGAAACGGGCGATTCCACTTCAGAAAACCACACTGTAATGATAAAAACAATATACTAGTATGTCATCAATATGAATTATTCTAGTCTCGTTGACTAATTACGGTCAATCTTCTGTAATTTAAGTGATGATAAATTGCATTCATTTTATTGCATTTTATTGCCACAGAAAACTTAACATGTTTAAAAACGAAGGTTGTTCAAACACATGTTGTACCTTATTCAGTAATGCTTATTTATCGATTTACACAATCATGCAGTTAAAGACACCCACCTGATGAATTGAAAAGTGCTAAATGTACAAGGAGCCTCAGAGTCAGATGTCGATCCTTGACCAATTGCAATTGCAAAAGTGTTCCCCCGTTTTGATTGCAAACTTCAATAGCGTCCAATGGTTGTTTAGGATCTTTGGTCAACAAATAGCAAGAACCTACATCCTCCGCGCCAATCCACCCAGACGGACAAGTATTTAGATCTTAAAAAAGTAAATATTCTTTACAAAAATATATTGCTAGTCTTGAAACGCAGTCTTTGAAATAGTGATCGTAGGTAAAAATATGGTTTTATTTTTGTTCTAGCTCTCTCGGATTGATAGTGGTCAGCACCAGAAATTATCAGAAATGCATGAAGTAATATTATTTGATGTTTTTTTTTTATCTTCTGGAAATCCAGATGACATTGTTTGTGTCACTCGATCTGTAAATGCCTACTTGGTTTAAAGCTTAAAATGTCTGCCTCTTTGTAGCAGAGAAATGGAAGGCGTTCGTTGCAATCTCTTATCTGTAGTTCTTGATATAAATTGTTGACCCCAATACAGAAAGGATTGCCCTCTGTCCAAGCATCAGATATGTTGATTCTGAAAAAGAAATTCAGAGTCAGTACTTTCACAAAATATGTAGAATGATTTAAGTATGATGCAAATGCCTTGTCAATGATTCAATGGCTATTGATATTACAAAGAGTTGACCAAAAAAAAAATGAAAAACAATTCACTGCATTCGAAATAGATTCTTTTAAAATACCAATATCAAGACTTTTGCATAAGAATAAGCAACCTAAATAATAAACTTGAACCTAATGCGGACAGTCAGTTTAAAGAGACACTACAGCTCATTTTGCGCAAATTCCAGGAAACGACTAATTTCAAAGTATGAACTTAGCAAAAATTACGCTCTGTGAAATACAATTTCAAAGTTCGAGTCAATATGATATAAATTCTAAATTCCGGAACATCTTTGATACGCAATCGCGAACTTAATATTGCAGTAAGAAGATTCAAATCCGTGCATGCACAACTTTTATTCTTTTATTGAACTGTGTTTAAAAAAGAAATTACCAAGATGAGAAAAAGAAGCTGATGTGTCTCTATGAAGTCTAATGCTTCAGAAATATGGGTGGTCATGAAAAAGAAAGAATCCGATCAACCTTAAAACGTTTTAATTTCTTTGGCCAGTAATCTCTCTATCGTGATGTAAATATGTAAAGCTCTCTACGTAAATATGTAAAGCTCTCTACGTAAATATGTAAAGCTTTCTATGTAAATATGTAAAGCTTTCTATGTAAATATGTAAAGCTTTCTATGTAAATATATGAAGCTCTCTACGTAAATATGTAAAGCTCTCTATGTAAATATGTAAAGCTTTCTATGTAAATATATGATGCTCTCTATGTAAATATGTAAAGCTCTCTATGTGAATATGTAAAGCTCTCCTTCTAAAGCAGATTAATATAGTCTGAAAATGTCCATCTTTACTCAGCCCTCGTAGTAAAAAAACCCATTTGGGAAACTACTTGTATTAAAACTGCGAGGATAAAAACTATGCTTCAACGGTCAAATAGCGACCTTCAAAACTTGATCAATATATGCACGTTACAAATATCAAGCGACGCAAAAAAAAAAATTCGTCTTACAAACAAACATGGCAAACAAAGGTTGGCAAATCTGTAAATTGTTATTTCTGAAATTTTAGTAAATTCAAGCGAAACTTGACATTGATAAAGCGTTATGCAAAATAATATCAGTCCAATGTCTGTCAGCGTAACAGCTCATAGACTATGCGACATCAAGAGGAAACTCAAAGGGATAGATGTTAGAGAGGCTGGGTGGTCAACAAAACACTAACCAGATCTGCCTTAAACTTTTAAATACACGCATGATATCTTTGGCCATAATTATCATTTAGTCAAAAAAAACACCCAAATATTTAAGCTTTAAAATTTGAACAGTTTTTTTCAGACTTTCTAGAAAGGTTTATTCGCCGCGATGAATAGAATGAACCTTAAGACTTTATCATAATTATTACCGTCTTCCGTAAGACAACATCGATGTGTCCAAGAAAATGGGAGGGGCTCCATCTGAGACCAGGCTTCCATACTCCTCATATCCCCCTGTCCAAACATCTACAATGCAGAGGGAATGTATATGTTTTACGATTTTTAGCCTTATGTGAGTAAAAGTTTATTTAATACAGAATTATATATAAAGTATTTTAAAGATTTTTTCTCATTTAGAAACGCTAAAGAGCAAAACTATGGGAGAATGCTTCTCCATGTACCTGTGCGAGGAAGATATGCAAAAGGGTCGGTTTCATTCCCATCGTGACTTAGTCTGATTACTACTGGTACTATAAAAGCTCTTTGCTGTCGACAAATTGTTTGGGCTTGGTAAAAGGAGGCTGTTTGTTCAACTTTCTGGACACATCTTTTTCTTTTTAAAGCAGATCCAATTTCATAAAAAGTTTGCCAGTTGGGTGGACAAACTTCAGCACTAGCCGTATAGTATTCTTCTGCAACATTACCAAACTCGCACAATGTCAATTTCATAAAGGAAAAATCAAATGAAACGCGATCATGCATACATGTGGGTTTTTTTTCATAGTTTTGTAAATGAGCAAATTTAAATTTGTTGAACGCTGCTTTAAAATAGTTTCTTTTTTTCGATTTTACCAAGAAAGATATGATTTTACAGTTTTAAGATGTCAGCAAAATAATATAGACACAACATTTGAAGCATGTCATTAAACAATTCTTTTGTAAATGATTTAACTCTTACTTGATTTCTTGGATAGCACGTGAACAGTTGCTGGCCCTGCACTGCTTCCGGAGTCCGCAACTTCAATTGGTTGTATTTCGATAAAATATTCACCAGCATCGAAATCGGTCACATTATTTATTGTCAGCGATGGTTGGCCGAGACTCCCGCCAGCATATTTAATGACCAGATTTCTGATATTAATATTTTCAGCGAAATCTGAATTCTTCTCCTTGTGTTTCCAAGTCACCATATAATTTTCTGTCAGTGGAAAGCTTACATTGACTGAAATCGTGAGATTAGTTTCTGGAAACACATAGTAGACGTCTTGTAGCAGAGATACTGAGAGCCGTCTTTGCTGTTGAGTCTCTGCAAGTAAACATGTTTTATAGTCATTTAGTCAAGTTTTCCTTTTGATTTTATTCAGTTTATAGCTTTCCACCATTCTTAATAAAAAGAAAACATTGGATTCTTTCATCAGATGGCTTACTACCTATGCTTTTAGTTTGTTACTTATGAAATTAAAAAGGATGCCACCTTTCCCTATATAACCCTATATAATATGGCGTGGTGATACGGATATATAACCATATTATGGGCGTGATAAACAGATACTAGATGTGCGATCATCCTGTACATTTGAGGATCAAAATGTTAACATTTTTAACTGGCTTGTTTCTGTCCAAAACTGTTGTCAAAAGATGAAAAAGCAATAAATACTAGTTTGAGGTTTTACACGATGCTCAAATGTACAATATGCCGCAAATCCCTCCAAAAGCAATATCATCAGCTTATAGAAGCAGGCTTAGATTGTAGCTGTCGATTTGGTATCCTTTATTTATTGTTTTTAATTTCAAGACTAGATCTTTTTTAAATTAAGTGAATAATGTTCGGTAACTGTCTCCTTGCCAAACTCCTACATTGCATCGAAACCAGTCTTTAAACTTGCGTTGAGCCGAACGCACGCTCCTGTGCTTCAATATGCAGAATATTGTGATAAAAGTTCTAACCAATTCCATTGGTTAGATGACTACTGGGGTAATGCTCTATCTATAGCTACATTGCCAAACGCTTTCTGTAGGTCAATGAATGTGACAAATGTTGAAGTATTCAAGGCATGGCTTATGCCTTCGAATCTATTTTTAGGACGGAACTGTAAATCTTCGCCGCTGCACATTGCAGTAGTGATAACTACTGATTGCAGACTCCTCTGTAATGTAGTGAAATTGCATGTATAGTCTAGAGTCCGAGGATTTGACTTTTAAGATTGGGTAGATTACTCAACGCCATATGAACAGAGTAGTGTTTGTATCAAATTTAAACGAAAACATTTTGCGCAGTATTCATTTTTTTTTTGAGATATAATATTCTCAAATTTCAAGACTTCATAAGGCAGCTCGTCAATCCTGCAGATTTATCCGCTTTGGATTTGCTGACCACATATTTATTCAATTAAGATACTTCAATTATACCTGTTTGTCTATTTAGATCAGTGTTTGATTGGGTCTAACATGCGACACCTTAATTAAGTGATCTTCAGGATTCATAATTTTGAAGATTGGTGGATTTTAAAATCTATCTTTCCTGTAAAATTTCTTACTTTTACGAGACACGACAATTTATATCATCAATTTTCACTGGACTTCAGTTCATACTAAATGTCATAAAATATACGACTACGTGATGGCCTTGATTAAATCCATAGCCGCATTCACAAACTGTACAGTCTGATTTGATTGAAGATTTTGGCCAATTCCATTAGAATAATTGAAAATCATAATGATTCGCAAGTGCCCCATTTCTTCCAATATATATCATGGCTTACAAGCGAAAAAAGTGATAACTACTGATCTAAATGCGAAATAACGCAGGCGTTATAGCGCAAATGAGCGTTTAAATGGCGTAAATCAGGGACACGATATCGCAAAAAGGGCGTTATGTCACTCGCAAATCAAAACTACGTTTTATAACGCAAATTCAAAGTTGAATTAAGATCGTTATTTAGTAAACACTAAAACGTCTATTTTGTGTTAAAACTGATTTTTGGTTTTAAATGATTTTTTAAGTTACTTCAATGATATTTTACAAAACTGAATGAAACTGTACTAGACTTGCTTACAATTGTGATTACTTTTAAGTAACGGTGAATAGACGGCAACTGTACATAACAGAAAATCGGTATACATACATATACCGTAGTTTATCTCCATCTGATTTTAAATTAATGTATTAATTGTAAGTTCATAGATATATGAAAGTCGTGCGTCAGCCACTCAGGTTAGTAAGAGTGGCAATGCTTGTCCATTTTGAAGTCCGAATTTCCTTCCGCTTTACAAGAAGCTATTACCGGTTGAAGATTTTCCGTGCAAAAACAAATGATAGCCTTTTTCTTAAATAAACAGTTGTTCAATGACAAAGGGTGTCAGGGTTTTTTATAATGTTTTAAAGAAAAAAAATTGTTCTGGGAAAAAAAACCTACTTGTTTCGTAATAGATACTGTAACTATTATAATACTGCTCACCTAAAATCAACTGAGTTTGTTTACTCTGTGTTATCTTTCTTCATTTTTATTTGATCGATGATTAATGTGGCGTGTTTACAATCTCCGAAAGAGGATATAATGAACAAATAAATGTAAGAGTGCTAGCTCACCAGTTAGACCCTGCAGGAAAAGCAACACACAAACGAAGGTCTTCATTGTTCTGAAAATAATGATTCTGATATATGAATATTGATAATCAACATATAATATCGAAAGGGGCGAGAATAAATATATTTATAAATTAAAGAATAGTAATGTGCATTTTAACGCTGCTTGAGGATTTCGTTTTTGTTCTTTTTTTGGGGGGGTGGGGGGGGGGTGGGGGGAGGGGGGTGGGGGTGGCAAAAGTATTATTTTAATAACTGTTTCTATATATCAGTCCGCCCCAAGTAAAAAACTTGAAGTATATTAACCGATAAACAGCTATCTGATTCGATGTGACGTCATCATTCAGTCATGGAATTTGTCAATTAAAGATAATTATAACGTAGAACAATATTACATATCGACATTGTTTCGATCGACATTCATCAACCCTGTTAACTTGTACTTTATATCTAACATAAAACAATAAAAAATATATAAATACATGGACTTTCTAAGTGTTTCTGTACTGGCAGTTGTCTTACAATCTAAAAATCGCAGAGGTATATTTTTCCTCATGACATGCTTGTGTTTTCAGAGACAACTTTACAGATTACACATTTCTGTTCAAATAAGCGTCAACAAGAATTGTTGTCAAACCTTCAATCTTTGACGTTCAGCGATTTTATCAAAGTGGCCGTGGGATAGAAGGCACGACGTGGTTTCTTGCTTTAATTGCCTCAATTTCATTCAAATCGGAGAATTCGCTTATCCGTTTAGATTTTTACACTTTCAAGGTATTTTTCAAGACTAATATAAAATAAATCAGTGGACATTCTGTAATAGCAGTAAAATTTTGTCGACAAATTGATATACGATACACAAACCTGCACGATGGATTTTACTACATGTACTATGAAACCACGTGCATATTCTGTATTAAATACACAAGGTGTGAAGTGTCTTAGATAAATATATCTAATATAAATAGATATACAGAGGCACCATACGAAATCGCCTTAATGACAATTCTTTAAAAAAAAGGAAATTGACTTTTTGATCAGTAATAACAATTTCAAGAAATGATTAATTCGCCTACCCTTCTCATCCAATTGTCTTCATACCTTTTGATTTGTAAATAAACAACAAGTCGAGTCAATTGTTGAGGAAGTGCGCATGCCCTCTCCACTCTTGTCAACTGATGCGTGCTCTATTTTCAAGCGCACCCACTAATAGTCATCATAAGTTACATTTGTAAATTAAAACCGGTTTGATGAAAAATGATTTAAAGTATATGAAATGTTATTGTTTCGCTGTGGAATATTCTTAAAAGAGAAAATTTACCTATGTGCAGTTTAAAGGTATTGCAGTCTCTTTAAGTATTTAATAGTAAGGTTTTCCTTCAGAATAACCTTTTGAAATAAAGGGAGTGTTGTAATTTTAATTTACTCATACTGATGCGGATGAGAAATTACAGGTACACGAAGTTGCCGGAAACTATTAACGCCATTCGCGGATATTATCTATTTATGAGCATTTAATGAAATGGACTTAGCTCTCTCTCTCTCTCTCTCTCTCTCTCTCTCTCTCTCTCTCTCTCTCTCTTCTCTCTCTCTCTCTCTCTCTCTCTCTCTCTCTCTCTCTCTCTCTCTCTCTCTCTCTCTGATTTAATGTATAGGTCAAGCCTCCATGCGGCAGTGTTTAAGAGGAGGAGCGGTAGGATTTATAACACTTAAAATGTGGAAATTTCTTCTCCCACATGAGCAAAAGTACACCTTTTCACACCTGAATGATAACACGTATGATAATACTAACTTTAATTTTCCGTCAGCTTTAAAAGGTTTGTATCTTCAATAAAAAGTACGAGGGCTAACACTAGACAGAGTAAATGGATTCATTTAATTTTATATGGATGTTAGTTTAGAAAATCGAGAATACAAAGTCATATAGATGTGCTTGTCATTAGTGCATATAAAATATCAAAATATTCTACATAGTGTATATACACGTGTGTAGAATCAGGTATATGGCATTCCTACTAGCTCTGGCTAGTGGGTTAACCCTTTAACTCGATCGGTAGAGTGCTGGACTGGACTGGCGTGCCAGAGGACCCGGGTTCAAACCCCAGCAGGGGCAAAGAGTGTCTCTGTTACACACGTTAACAATTTCCATGAGTTAATTATTAGTAATCCTAATTAGCATTAGAAGGCAATCGTGGCAAAAACCATCGGTCAATTCAAATCCAATTTACTAATTTTATCGTGAATTTGGATAAACTTGTTTTTAGAAAACAAAAAAGAAATTCAATGAAACACCTCTATAGGTGAATTTAATAGGTAAACTTCCCCTAGTCTAATTACCGCGAACCCTGATCTCCCTCAGTGATCGTCAGTTAAAATACATGTGCTTATTACAATTAACTTCCGAGAAAGAAACATTTTTCTCTATTTGGCGTTCATACGGTTATGAAGGTATGGAGAGCGTTATAGAAAAAAAAAATTTAAAAAAACCCCAAAGGATATCAAATAATAACATATCCAATAGGAGTTCGATTTTCATATTTATTTAGCTTAATGTGTAGCATAAAACTTTTATTAATCTGCCTGCACGTTCATCAGAAAAGATATTAGATGATTATTCCTGCAAATAATAACATTAAAACTATAACTGTGTTGTCAAGCTTACTGTTAGTAATAGAATTATTCAGGATTCAGTTGTTAGTATTAATAACAAATTATCACTTGATACATTTAAAGAGATTTATATTTTACTATAATGTTACATGTATATGATTCATCTCATCTGAAACACATAATTAGAATTAATGACCATAGATTTTAAATTCCCATCCGAATCATATCATACTAAATGCACAAAACACACTAATAAGTAGGTATTCTTTATTGATAATAAAGAATATTATCACATTAAGCATATGTGTTTCTCAATACTTATTGAAGAATCTAAATAGAATATATATTTAACAATATTTATTTAATTTAATTTTTTTTAAATTAAATCAAAATAGCGTAAAAAATTAAACAAACCAGTCTAAAAAAATCTAGATAAGAATATAACGTAGCTAGGCTGGTTAGCATCTGCTATGATTCAAAACACACCAGATCTTTCAGGGATCAAATCAAAAAGGACAAATCAAGAGAAACAAGGAAATGTGGAAATTTTAAGTATTGTATTGTATTGTTTATTGGCTAAATTCAAATGAATTATAAGCTGTTGAAACATATGTACATAATTATAAATATATAATGCTACACTCTATCCAATCAAAAGTAGATCTTCCCATGTGATGCGCAATTAACTAAAACAGGTTTAACTCTGGCATTTATGCCGTCACACTTTATAAAAACATTGTAGTTAAACTATATATGAAAAATTTCACTCTTTCATTTTCATTTCATTCTCTTCTTAATTTATTTAGTGTCACCTTACAATGACAATGAACTTTAATTTCAATAAACTGTGTTTACAGTGTAGAGAAAATAAATACAAATTACATTGTGAAGAAGGATTAGTACATTAACCAAGAGAGCTAACTCTCAATAATTGTATTTATAAATTTACAGAAGCAGAAACTACAGAATACCAATTATATTGTCACCACATACCCTTGCAGTTGAGACTGATTGTTTTCAATCAAATAATCAGGAATCAGAAGAAAAAAATTGAATTGTAAGATGGATTTCAATTGATCTTGATGTTTCCCTTGTATGATTTTGTGCTAAATGATGAAATCTTATTTTTAGAAATAAAAGGCAAACATTCTTTAAACTTGTACATTTTTGTTCACCTCAGAAAATTAAAACCTACGAATACAGTTATAGTGGAAAGTTGGAATATTATAGTTTCAAATTACGATTTACTTACATATTTTGTCTATCCTCCTATTCCATGTGCGTATATGTTTGGAATTTATTATGAGATGTTTCGAGTGAATAAAGAATTATGGATGAATTTTAATTTCCTTTGAGAACAATTCAGTACAGTTAAAACAAGAAGTGAACACGTAGTAAGGCCCTAGATAGTTGGTTTTCCTCACCTTTTATTTTGGTACTGTTAAAATCACTTAAGGGTATATAACAAGCAATGGAGAATTAACTGATAAGGTTTGTAGAAATGTACTCAAACGGCATGAGTCATGACCTCATCTAACCATTTACCGGTCTTGTTACATAATTTGACAAAGAAAGAAAAATTCGCCTATTTTTCGAGTTTAATGGACCGGCGTACGGCAATAAACGAGGGGGAAACAGTTATTGAAAAATCTCAACAAAATCATTGACGTCTCACAAATACAATTTACCAAGCGTTCCTTCATTCTTTTTATTAGATATTTATTATGCTGTCGACCTCTTCTTCGAAAATATATATATATAACAAGTTAACTAAGATTCTCTGTAATTCTTTTTACAAGATTTTAAGATATGGTTTGCGGCTTGCATTTCTATTTCTTTTTTAATTAAACCAAAAATGATTTACCATTAAGTTCAATACACTTAAGACTTTTTTTATAAAATTCAAATGATTTTGACAGTGTAGCGAAGAATTTTGACCCGGGGTGAAATTGACCTGGGGTCATTTTTCAACGTTTAAAATTGAGACCAAAAGTGTTGAATAAAGACCCTAGTCGGTTGAAAATTGACCGCACCGTGGAATTTTGATTATGAAACCGGTTTCAACAGCAAAACAAGACACTTAAGTGGATTGATAATCAAATCTTTGATTCATTCAGCAAGTAAAATTTAATACATATTTATTACACCTACCCAGTGAACTATGCAATTTGACAATTAGCTAATACTATTTAATTCTCTAAAGAAAAACGTTTTACAACAACCATTTTTAGTAATTCATTTTCTTAACATTTTAGTACATGTGTACAGTTTATCTTGTAAATGTTAGTGGTTTGAGGCTGCATGTACATTTCCAATGTATACTCATTCCTGTACAATGCTATAAGTAAGTAAGCAAGTAAGTGAATGTTCTATTATAGTGACATGTGTTTTATAAACAAATAAAGATACATGTACATATGATATCTATACTACTATATTAAAATAATAGACTCAAATTTTTTAGCTTTAATACCGATAAATCGGAAGAGTTCTGTCTTTTGTTTTATATATTTTAAACTTGATTGGTATTTGAAGATTACCAATTTGTTTTTATTTTTTCTCAATCAAGCTTCGTTAATTAATAATTAACGAAAATTCCTCAAAAATTTCCGGAAATCATCTGAAGTTTTTGGATATTACAATCTTGCGAATGCGCAGTACATTCATGTGAAATCACGGGAGGCTCTTTATTTGATGTTTCCACAATACCACATTTGCATATTGCATGGATAACTCAGAAACGATAAAACAAATGCGTGTAAATTTTCATTGGATTTTTTTTTCTGTTCTCAAGAAAAGACGGGAGACAACTCTAACACAGTGCATTTACTATATAAATCCCGAGAGTTCATGGTGTGTAAAAACGTTGTTGAAAAAATGTTGAATTCTGCAATTTAAGAATTAGACTTTTTGAAGAAAAGTATTTACAGCTTCAAAATGGTTTGTTATGAACAATTTGAATGTGATTTTCAATGCAACATTATTAATTTTCTCCAAAATCGTTTTGGAGCAATTCTGCAATTTTCTGCTACATTACGGGTATATGGTAGGCATTTTAACTGTGGTGAAAGCCTTTCCCAAGACACAGTTAGATTATTCCAACTCGGCAGAGTGTAGTGAAAATAATTGCATTATTGTAGGCTTAAAGCTTGGTTATGTAAATGTCAACAATGCACGGTGTTTCGATGTATCTATTTCTTAAATGTCCGATATCATATGCAATGTCAACCCGTGCACGCACGTAATACCTTAATGAATAAACACCCGGCCCATCGGACCTATATGTCACATTATAAACATGAGTATACAAATAATAAGTTTACGCATTGTTATTTTTATACAGGACAGATTGTCTGCACATAAAAGCTGAATATACATATTTTGCAGTTTGTCTAGGAAAGTAAGATAAGAGAAAACCATTGCAGTCTGAGTCTGACATGTTTAGTAATCGATTATTAAAGCCAATACTAGTAAAGAATTCGGTTCTAAGTTTTGAATAAGATGTATAATGTAATAAAAAATGAAATTCGTCTTCTATTGCTTCTACAGAACATATAATACATAGCCTATCGTTTACTTCCTCCCCCCTAAATCGCCCTGTTTCTATTCTGATAGGAAGAACACCACATCTAAATTGCGCTGTTATAGATCTATGAGGTTTGGGTATATCCATTGTAACGTGTTTTTTTTAAATCACTTTTGAAAGATCTGTAAGTTCTGAGTTTTGAAACACTTTGTAGTTCATTTTGCCAGTCATTCACAAATTTCTGTTGAAGTTTGATCTCGGCTAAGTTCAAGTTACACACCTCCCGATTTAAAAAAAACATGTTGACATTGATAAATTGGAGTAAATGTTTAACATGGTGTGACCAGTTTTGGTTATTTGATTTTTCTAAGTCCCACATGAAAACTAATTTTGTAAGTCTATCGTCACTCATAGTAACAAGATGGTTCCACAATCGTAGCATGTTAAGTTGATGGCAATAGAATGAAGGAAACCAGCCACTATCTCCTTGAATAGCTAAAATCGGAGTAAACCGGTGCACCCCTAGAAAGTATCGCAGCGCCCGTAGCCGTACGAATTCGATGTTGTTATGTTTTGTGTGCCCCCTCACTCCACTGTAGTAGTCAAGAATTGGCACAACTCGGCTTAGAAACATCTTTTCGTATGTGTAAAATCCTATCGATTTGTTTGAATGTATTTTCAAAATAAGGCCTCCTAATTCACGTCCTAATTTAGCGAGCTATAGTAAATGTGCATGCCACTATCAATACAAGTACATGTAGTCAATTTTGTTGTAAATATGTGCTATTATGGTAATTTTGTGTGTTGCTTTAAATATTAAAGGTGAATTGAATTGAAAAAAAATCTTTTATTTTATTTTTATCTTTGGATAAAAACTTCTGCATTATGGAATATATAGCAACATAGCTGTTGTGCAGGTCGACAATAATGTAACCTTGCTTCACTTTAATATCTATATACGGCTTTTTTCACTCAAACTTGATATCAATTTGTCACCGAAGTGGTTAATCATAATTCTACGGTGGCTGCCATAGGACATATGCTTGAGATATTTTTTTTTTAATTCGTGGCCACGAAATAAAAGTCGTGGCCACGACTTTTATTTCGTGGACACGATTTTATTTCGTGGGAACTACTTTTATTTCGTGGGAACGACTATAATTTCGTTTGGTAATAAGATGAAATATAAGAAAGATTCCACACTTTTATTTGAAAAAAGCTTTTCTGAAGAAACATAATTAAATATAAAGTGTTAGAAAACTTGTCAGAAAGTTACTAAAACAGAAGTTTGATGACGGAAGCTAAATAAAATTGGTCTCTATCACAGTATCGGAGTCCTTTTAAGACGTTAAGACCCAAAGGAATCTTGAATGTTGACTCACTTCTATTCACGGTCAAGATAGGCACAATTATACACCCACTCTCATCCCCGTACAACACATTTCTTACAACACTCTCTTGAGACAGTCTAGGCCAGTACTCTTCACAAAAGGACCTGGTGAGGAATAGAAAGGCAAACCTGGACTTTGTTAGAACTTTTCTTAAGGTCTCCATCATTGTCGTGTCAAATGAGACAACTGAAATGTTTGTTTTATCTTTTGATTCTAGTATATTGGTTACGAGGTGTTCTTTGAATTCCAAAACATCTTGTGTGTCCTCTGTGGCATAGATTATCATAATATCATGAATAATATCTTCTTGTTTTATGTCCATAGTAATCAACTTATCGCTTATTGATATACACACAGACCAATTACTAGTGTAAAGTGTGTAACGAGTGTATAGTGTGTACCTTTTTATATATCCCAAAATTAAAAATTTAGAACATTTTCTCATCATAAACTTGTTGTACAAATATCAGCCTGATTTTATCGTTCTTTTCACACGTTTTAACCAGAATCTATATGCGTAAGTATCTTTAAGGTTGGTTTACTTTAAATAAACAATGAGCGTTATATAGATCTTTAATTAGAACTATGTATCGGGATATTTATTGGTGGGTGCAGTTTCTGAACCTTAATTGCAACATCAAGCGATTAGCAATAACACATACATGACAAACACATGTTTGAAATATTTTTCAAACAAGTACATAATCCACATTACAGATAGGAAATTTTTGGAATTGATTTTGTTTTGGTTTGTTTGTTAAGGTTCTTTATTTATTCAATTTTTTTCATTTGCTTTATTATTTGGTAACGACCGAGATAGTTAAACAAAAACAATATTTCATTATCAATACGTTGTCAAATATAGACATCGAACGGGTAGATCTGGGTTGTATTCACATAACTAATTAGCAAAAAACAACGCGATATTATTGTTCTTTTAATAGGCTTTGACAGTAACCTCCATACATATTTATCTTTTACGTTAACTTACCCTAAATGAAGCAAAAAAAGTGAAAATGAGAAAAAAAACCAAAAAACAAATAAACGAAGTTGTCGTTGTTTTCTCTCATATGGTATGTAATGGGTAAAAAAAAAATCTAGTGTTAAAAGTAGTTAATCACGCTTCCGCGTATTCAATACCCGCTCGGATAGTTTGAAAAGTAGTAAAGGCATACTTAACCACCAATGTAAATAGCTACTTTTATACAGTCTCAAAAAATTATAATAGTCCTTGGTTGCTATCAAATATAGCCACATTTGTTTTAACTGTTCAACATATTTTTCTCTTCTACGAATAGACAATCGTTTGTGAACAGCATAGTATTGTGAAATAAATCAGTTTAACTGATAAGGAATACAAAGTTGAATGTAAATATTTTATCTGCAATATTGTTGTAAGTTACAAAAAACGGATCCGGAGTTGTTCATTGCACTTCACGATGCATTAAACTCGTTTCTTCTATAGAGATTTAAACGATACAACTAAATTTGAAGTACCATCATCCAAAATCTATCAAATTTCTAACTTTTTGTATAAGACAGTCAACTGTGCGATACCAACTACATCATGTCACGTGCAAAGATACCCAAAATATGTCGTTACAGACACATAGCTTCATTTTTTAAAGGGAGGGGCAGAAATATTCGAAATTTTCAAAACAATAAAAAAACTATTTGCAAATCATCTCAAAAGTCCTAGTGGAGGAGGGGTGCCCAAAAAATTGCTATGTTGTTTATTGTGGCATGATTTATTATTTTTATTTTATTGTTAGAAAATGATAAATCTATAAATATTTCTTTTCTTTCGAGCACAATATCCAAATGTTTATCATATATATTCTTTCATGAATAAAGTCAATTGCTGATATGATATCATCAAAATCTTGTTAAAGAGACTAATATTCTAAATTGTAAGCAAAACACGAATTCGTCTTATTTCTGACACTTTAAATCAAATTTTCTCATAAAACGATAATATAGTGAGATTAAAAATGTTATGAAATTTTAATATGTTTTTGCTCAAATTAACAGTAAAGATATAACATACATGTATAGTCGGGTTTTGGTTGTTGTTTTTTTGGAGTGAACAACAAACACAACAGAAATCTACGTATATTATTTCTTGATTGTTATATCGAAATTTTGATTGACATCAAGCTCCACCATATAGGGATGTAATACTTTACTTTTTATTCGCATTTAAACTTACATGAAATCCTTTTTTAAGATTAAATTTTTCTTTCGAAATTAATGAACGCCATTTTCAGCTGTGGGGAAGCTTTTGTTATTTGATTTGCATTTCAATATTCCTAAAGGTTTTCAAAAAACTAGTCTAAAATGACAAAACGAATATAAACAATGTTTACTTTTGATAAAAAAAAGTTTTTTGTACTTGATAAAAATAAAAAGAAAAGGGAATAAAAAAAAGTTTTTTGGACTTGATAAAAATAAAAAGAAAAGGGAAACATTTTACCCAAAGAACATTAGTCATTTTATTCATAATAAATCATACGTATATAACTAATAAGCATTACAAAATACAATCACGGAAAGTGTCAAAATCAATATTCACCTGTACAAATTGAATGTAAAGTAAATTGAATACAATTATAAAATGGTATCATATTTATTTAATAAGTAATAAAATTCACCCTCCCCTGCACACAATTTAAAAACACATGCATTTATATACATGTAATACTGTATCAAAATCTTTCCATTCACTTTTTTGCGCCGTGATATGCAAATTATTTGCATTTTAAGCGTTAGTTGTAGTGGCACATTGTAACATTTTGAAAGAAGAATAAATTAATGAAGAACTATAACGTGTTTTGATGTAGCTTTTTTATCTGAAAGATAGACGGTTGTAAATATGAATCATCATTGGACTAGAAAATAACACTTTTATCGATAGATTTTATTAAATTTCATGCTTTATGACAGATATTTCTAAGCAATCGTGATCAACGTAACGTTTATATTATTTTATGTAAATGAATGGTTTTTTAACATATATTTAAAAACTCAACCTTGTAGTGGTTTTTTCTAAATAAATGCAGAAACTTTTCACATTAATAAATACAAAATTGAATTCATTTTTCCTACTGTTGATCATCACTTATGATTGGATCCTAAATAAACCCGTCATTCTCAGCAGGTTTGTATACAACGTATTCTACATCAACGATATGGAGTTTTCTTATTGATGTGTGAACCAATTTTTCTAAAATTGAATAAAAATCAGGATCATATTACACCTACATCATTTAATGAACCAATGACGTTTAACTTAGATATACAAAAATGGTCGTATTTATTTATATTGCATGGTCTTATTTTGTAGCGGATTTCAAAAGCTCGTCAATCAGATTGTTTGGATATTAACATAAAGAAGGGGGGGGGGAGTCAGAACGGTTCTTGGAATAGAAAACTTTAATGTTAGATGAACGAACTAAAATTATCTGACTCAATGCACTTCACAATTCCAGTAATGAAACCACTTCATTTGATCATTCGGAAACGTATATCTGTAGGCGATCTGTATACAAAACATAAATGCCTTTGAACACCACACCTTGTACAACTTGTGGAATTTCAAAACTTTTGATAATTATTATTGAATAGTTATTTTTGAAGAAGAAAAAACATGTTTAAATCATTTTTTTTCTCAGACAGCTACTCAAAGTGTTTAACGAAGAGTTTTATAGTAAGACTTCCTGAACATTGTTATTCAATTTTCATTGGAAATTACCTCTGATGCTTCACTGATTTAATGAACACTGCTTTCTAGATGTGTTTTTTTAATTAATGCATCAAGTATGTCCCCTTGAGCACGAATGGTCGAAACATCATTATAAACTACTTCTGAATAGACATTCTACTTGTTCGATCTCCAAAGTAGACAGCCTATTGGTAATGATTACCACATATGTTGGCAAATATGAATCAGCTACAGTGTATCGTTTGTTTATACTTTTCTCTTATCAGATGCTTTAAAAAATCTAATAGACAGATAAGTTACTCTGGTTTGTTTAATTTAATTGGATAGGTTTTGCCTGCCATTGGCTTCTTCCTGAAATGCTTCCTCGAAATCACTTCCCATGAGGATCAATTTGTTTTCATTAGTTTATAGGGAATATTAGATAAAGACGGACATTTTTGCTATATACTTTGGAATCCCTAAATAGCAAATCAAATTCGCTCTTGACATCAAATCAAGTTTACTTTAGAAAATTTGATAAGAAGTTGAAAATCTGTTTTATGTAGGGTTTTTTTAATTGATAATGCTCCAATGAGATATATGCATTTCCCCTTCCTACGAGTAGAAAATCAAATTATATCGAATTCTTTTAATTATTCATTGCAAAATTCTTCGTAAGGTAGCTTATATATTTCTTGAAGATATTTCCCTTATGATCGACTCTCTAAATCAAAGCTTTAATTTATGTTTAGTTGTCTAATATATTTAAAAAATCTAAATTTACCTAAGGTTTAAGTGAACTAAAATAATATATACTTGATATACTTTTAAGAGTTACTGTTTAAAATCAATAAGAATTTTTTTACGACTTGTAAATAACTTAAAATTGAAAATCCTCTTTTGTTCGGAGGTGCAAAAATATTCAGTTTTTTCCTAGATCAAGCGATTTGCACGCGGATGTATCTGTTAATTGCTATTTATGAAGGAAAAAAATGTTATTAAAAATAACATTGTACTGATGTCAATCTAGTATCTATTATCAAGTTTAGCGATCTAATACAATTTTGAAGGAGAGTAGCCGACTATAAAATCGTGCTTTACCCTTTCTCATTGGCTTAATAACAATTTGATAAAAAAAAATAATTAATATAAAATTAATGTATAGAAAATTTGAATTTCTAAGAGAGATAATAGAATTGTTTTAAGTTTTCTCATTTCATTTGTGGTAAATTGGTATCAAACCTCTACTCCTCGTGTGTAAAAAGATGAATATACATTGTTTGGTAAATTCATTTTTACTAATCGTAGTTTCTTTAATGTAAGTTAATATCGTGGTATATTGAGGGATGTATCATCTTCTCGTGAAAAATACATGATGCAAACCCATACCGAGTTACACTTATGATATTTGGCTTAAAATTGTTGAATCTTCCTCAATGCAAGTTATAACTAAACGTATATGATGCAGTGATATTTTTGTTACTCGTTCCTAGAATTTGCGTTTGTAGTCTGTACATGCAATTTACAATAACTGAGGACTGTCGTAACAGCACTGACACTTTAGGGATGGTATTTTACTAGTTCACAAGCTTTGCTATTAAACATGAACTATGAGTAGTCATCTAATTTTATTATTTGTAATGCGATGCTAATATTGCAATCAGATATCAAAAACATGATTTGAATACTGTCAAAAAGCTGAAAAAACGTCTTCCTTCTTTCATGAACTTTATTGCTTTTAAACACATTAAAGTAGTTCATAGGAGCGGTGTTTCTTTGTTGATAACAATGTTGTTCCTATATTTATTGTATCTTTCAACGTCATTATCATGCGACGTTTTCATTTAAAATGTATATAACATTCAGTTTTGCGTTATCAGATTTCCCTGTTCAAAAGCGCACAACATGCAAAATGTTTATCATATATATTCTTTCAAAGAGTAAAAATAGCGTATTGCTGTTAGATAATCAGCAGAACCTTGTCCATGAGAATGATTTGTATCCAAATTATATAAGCCATGAGACTTTTTCTTTTGATTCTTTAAATAAAATAATTCTCATGACAATTAGGAAGAGTAAAAATTTATTTTTTTTGTCATTTTTTTTCTCTCAGTACATGTAGCAGCAATTGTTTAGAATTGATCAGATAGAATTGATCAATTCGTCATTTGCTGTTATAAACAACAATCTTAATTGTATAAGAAATCCACGTAATTTCATTTCATGATACATTAAGTTTAAAATTTTTCACCAAAAACGCCTAAAATCTTTCGATAAGAACAATTATTTTCTTGATTCGAAATTAACATACGACATGTTTTACTTGCTTTGTATCAATATGCACAAATATTGATATTTTTTCTGATTCTGTTTCGATTTTATATTTAAAGTATAGTTTCATGTTTTAAGTGCATGACACATATACAATTTGAAACAGGGGATTGGTTGTATCCCTCCGTTATGTGAATACATTCAATGTTCCTAGAGATTTTTTAAAATCTCATCTAAAAATTACAAAACGAAAATACTCAATGTTTACTTTGGTTCTAAAAATAGTTTCTTGTCTGTATTGGTTAAAAATTAGAACAGGGAAACATTTAGTTTTACCAAGAACAATTATAATTTTATTAATGATCAACATTAAAGATATAACCATCAGAAAAGACAATCATGGAAATTGTCAAAATCGATATTTAAACTTTGCAAATGGAAAGTAATTAAAAAAAAAAAAGAGAACATACCATCTACATGTACTTATAATGTGGACCCCCCCCCCCCCCCCTTTACACAAACAATTTAAATATACATACATTTTTCAAAACTTAGCTATTTACTTCTTTGCACCGTGGATTGCGAAATATTTGCAGTTAAAGCTTTGCATATAGTTGTAGTGGCACATTAAAATAAAATTAAAAAATGAAGAAGCATTCTGTGTTAACAAACTATTTTTTTTTTATTTTACAAATGGATTGAAAAATTACTCGATACATTCTCTCTCATCAATAATTTTAATTTTAAGTTTTATGACTGATATTTCTGAGCACCCAAGACCAAGGTAACGCCGATATCGTTTATATCTAATATAAATATGTAATGTAGATAAATGATTTTTAATATCTTACAAGACTTAACCGTGAAGTTCTGTTTTGTTACATTGAATGCAAAAACATTTTACGGCAAGTCAAAACATACTAGTATTTTATTCACTTCTGATCATCATTTGAATCTGAATTAAAACCATTCTTTCTTCTTTTTTTTTACAGTTTGTGTGCAACATATTCTACAATCAACTGATAATATGTTAATATTTTCATTGAGATTTGAATTCATTTCTTCCAAAAATTTAATTAAAAAATAATGATTGACACTCATACATCATACATCGCAGTGTTTAATTGATATCAAAAGTTCGGCAATTAAATTATTTGGATATTAACAGGAAACAAGGAAAAATGAGAGAGTTTCTTGGAATAGGAAAACTCAAATGTTAGATGAGTAAACTAACATTAACCGAGCACTCAATGCACTTTACTATCCCTGTACTAAAACCACTTCATTGGATCATTCGGGAACTAATTCCTGAAAGCAATCTGTGTAAAAGTATTTGAATTTCACACTTCATATAATTTTTGAAATTTTAAAAAACTTTAATAATAATTCAAAACTTTATTTGAATACGCAGGCAGCAGTTATAGTACATTTCATTGTATACACATTGTTAGTAAATGTAAAGTCAGACGATTTATTATGAATAGAAAGTGAAAAGGTGAACAAAATAACAAGTATTGACCATGTTCTTAGTTTTTGATATTAAATAAGCACACTCACTAGCAACATTCATTAATATTCAGTTTTATTGAATAAGTAATTTTGACAAATATAAACAGTCTGATAAGTAGATAAAGTATACAAAAATGTTCCACAAAATCATTCAACAAACAAAATCAACTTCTCTGAAATTTGTCAGAACGTTAATGAGACAGAAGTTTGATAACGGAAGATTTATAAAATTGGTCTCTATCACAGTATCGGAGTCCTTTTAAGATGTTAAGACCTAAAGGAATCTTGAATGTTGACTCACTTCTATTCACAGTAAAGATAGGCACAATTATACACCCACTCTCATCCCCGTATAACACATTTCTTACAACACTCTCTTGAGACAGTCTAGGCCAGGACTCTTTACAAAAGGACCTGGTGAGGAATAGAAAGGCAAACCTGGACTTTGTTAGAACTTTTCTAATGGTCTCCATCATTGTCGTGTCAAATGATACAACTGAAATGTTTGTTTTTTCTTTTGATTCTAGTATATCGCTTACGAGATGTTCTCTGAATTCCAAAACATCCTTTGTGTCCTCTGTGGCATAGATTATCATAATGTCATGAATAGTATCTTCTTCAGAAAGATCTGTAGATTTTGTACTTGTTTGATGTCCATACTCATCATCTTATTGCTTATTGATATACTCTCAGACGATTTACTTGCGTATATAAACGCAAACATGTATGGTGCGTACTTGTTTATATATCACAAAATTGAAATTTAGAAAATTTCTCATTACTAATTCGTTGTACTAATATCAACATGATTTCATCGTTCTTTTCACGCGCGTTAACTCGAACGTATATACATATTTATCTATTAGGTTAGTTGACCCTAAATAAACAATGAGCTATATATAGATCTTTAAATAGAATTATGTATCTGGATATTTATAGGTGGGTGCAGTTTCTAATCCTTAATTGCAACATCAAGCGATTAGCAATAACACGTACATGACAAACACATGTTTGAATTATTTTTCAAACAACACAATCCACATTACAGACAGGTAATTTTTGTGTTTTGGAGTTCGATTTTTTTCGAATGTTAGAGTATTTGAGTTTGATTTTGTTTTGTTTTGTTTTATTCGTTTGGGTTTTTCCAATTTTTTTATTTGTTTTATTTCTTTCTTGTAACAACTGAGACAGTAAAACAAGAAAAATATTTTCATTATCAATATGTTGTTCTATATAGACATCGAACTGGTAGATCTGGGTTGTGATCACATCTATTTTACAAATATCAACCTGATACCATCGTTCTTTTTATACGCTTTGACATACTTATTTTTTTCTTTTTCGTTAACTTACCCTAAAAAAATAAATAAACGGAGTTGTCATGGTTTTCTCTAATATGGAATGTAATAGGTAAAAAAATCTAGTATTCAAAGTAGTAAACCATGCTTCCGCATATTTAATCCCCGCTCGTATTGTTTGAAAAGTAGTAAAGGTGTTATAAGAACTTTTACAGAGTCAAAAAATTATAACATACCGTGCATCACTGTCTTTAGCTGATATAAAATATAGTTACATTTGTTTTAACTGTTCAACAGATCTTTCTCTTCTACGAATAGACAATCGTTTGTAAGCAGCAAGATATTGTAAAATAAATCAGTTAAACTGGTTAGGAATACAAAATTGCATTTTATTAGCCGTAAATATTTTATCTACAGAATATTTTACAACATATTTTAATTATTGCATTATTCGGGGCACATCTTTTTAGACTTCCGGTCTTAACTGTTCTATGGCATACAGAACTTCAATCTTAATTAATGTTAAAAGCTAGATAGTAAATCACAAGGTTTTTTTTATTGTGAATTCAAAATTATCGTTGTAATTAACTGCCCTGCGCTGCTTCTTGAGCGAAAATTTTTAATAAAAATGTGACTTGCTTTTTATTATAATTTTATTTTTAGAAAATGATACATCTGAAATATTCCTTGTCTTTAGAGCACAATGTCCAAATGTTTATCATATATATTCTTTAATACATAAATATAGTCAATTGCTGATACGACATCATCAAAGTCTTGTTAAAGAGAATGATTTGCCTGAAAAAAATAACGATAACGAGCCGTCAGCCTTATCAAAAATCCATAAAACAAAAAACACATTCACGTCTAAATTATAAAAAAAACCACGAATATGTTTTATTTCTTGCACTTTAAATTCAATATTTCTCATAACACATGAACTTTTGATATATTTTTGCTCAAATTAACAATAAAGATATAACATACATGTATAGTCGGGGGGTTTTTTTTGTAGTGGACAAGAAACACAAGAAATCTACGTAAATTTTTTTCTTGACATTCGGATCGAATTTTTGATTGACATCATGCTCCACCGTTTCCAGCTGTGGGAAAGCTTTTCTTGTTTGATTTACATTTCAATGTTCCTAGAGGTTTTTAAAATAAAAAAAAAACGTCTAAAAATGACAAAACGATAATAGAGAATGTTTACTTTTGATCTAAAAATAGCTTCTTGTAATTGATAAAAAAGAAAAAGAAAAGGGAAACCTTTTACCCAAAGAACATTAGTCATTTTATTCATAATAAATCATACGTTTATAAGCATTACAAAATACAATCACGGAAAGTGTCAAAATCAATATTCACCTATACAAATTAAATGTAAAGTAAATTGAATACAATTATAAAATGGTATCATATTTATTTAATAAGTAATAAAATTTCCCCTCCCCAGCACAAACTTTAAAAACACATGTATGTATATACATGTAATACTGTATCAAAATCTTTCCATTCACTTTTTTGCACCGTGATATGCAAATTATTTGCATTTAAAGCGTTAGTTGTAGTGGCACATTGTAACATTTTGAAAGGAGAATAAATTAATGAAGAATTATAACCTATTTTGATGTAGCTTTTTTATCTGAAAGATACAGACAGTTGTAATCTGGACTAGAAAATAACACTTTTATCGATATATTTTATTAAATTTCATGCCTTATGACAGATATTTCTAAGCAATCGTGATCAACGTAACGTTTATATTATTTTATGTAAATGAATGGCTTTTAAACATATATTTAAAAATTAACCTTGTAGTGTTTTTTTGTAAATAAATGCAGAAACTTTTCACATTAATAAATACAAAATTGAATTCATTTTTTCTACTGTTGATCATCACTTATAGTTGGATCCTAAATAAACCCGTCATTCTCAGCAGGTTTGTATACAACGTATTCTACATCAACGATATGGAGTTTTCTTATTGATGTGTGAACTAATTTTTCTAAAATTGAATAAAAATCAGGATCATATTACACCTACATCATTTAATGAACCAATGACGTTTAACTTAAATATACAAAAATGGTCGTATTTATTTATATTGCATGACCCTATTTTGTAGCGGATTTCAAAAGCTCGTCAATCAAAATGTTTGGATTTTAACATAAAGAAGGGCGGAGTTAGAACGGTTCTTGGCTTAGAAAACTTTAATGTTAGATGAATGAACTAAAATTATCTGACTCAATGTATTTCACAATTCCAGTAATGAAACCACTTCATTTGATCATTCGGAAACGTATATCTGTAGGTGATCTGTATACAAAACATAGATGCCTTTGAACACCACCCCTTGTACAACTTTTGGAATTTCAAAACTTTTGATAATTATTATTGAATAGTTAAATTGTGATTTTTGAGAAAAAAAATAATCTTTAAATCATTTTTTTTCTCAGACACTACTCAAAGTGTTTAACGAAGAGGTTTATAGTAAGACTTCCTGAACATTGTTATTCAATTTTCATTGGAAATTACCTCTGATGCTTCCCTGATTTCATGAACATTGCTTTCTAGATATTTTTTTAATTAATGCATCAAGTATGTCCCCTTGAGCACGAATGGTCGAAACATCATTATAAACTACTTCTGAATGGACGTTGTACTTGTTCGATCTCCAAAGTAGACAGCCTATTGGTAATGATTACCACATATGTTGGCAAATTTGAATCAGCTACAGTGTATCGTTTGTTTATACTTTTCTCTTATCAGATGCTTTAAAAAATCTAATAGACAGATAAGTTACTCTGTTTTGTTTAATTTAATTTGATAGGTTTTGCCTGCCATTGGGTTCTTCCTGAAATGCTTCCGCGAAATCACTTCCCATGAGGATCAATTTGATTTCATAAGTTTATAGGGGATATTAGATAAAGACGGACATTTTTGCTATATACTTTGGAATCCCTAAATAGCAAATCAAATTCGCCCTTGACATCAAATCAAGTTTACTTTAGAAAATTTGATAAGAAGTTGAAAATCTGTTTTATGAAGGTTTTTTTTAATTGATAATGCTCCAATGATAAATGATTATTATTCTAAGACAACTGGAACTAAAACTATATCAATGAACATATTTATCTAATGACATTTTTATAATATAGCGAAAAAACAGTGTAATTCAAAACATTAGACGTTTAGGTCAATTTTCAAACTTAACTATAGTTCCTTCTTCGAAATGAGGATAAAGATTTTGTTTATCATAAGGAAAGAAATCAATTTGTTTTCATTTTAATTATATCTTTTTGTCCACAATTTTTGTTTGTTTTTTTTTAAAAGGCCTTGCTAGTCCTCACGGAAGGAGATTTTCTTGTTAAAAAAATATGCATAGTGGGAAAAACCCGATGCTTCGTTAAATCAGTCTCCTTTTTTTTTTATCTCCTTCTCACACACATTTTATTCACATTTGCCTATCAGGTGACCCATTGCGATACGTTTCCACTCATCGTCGTGTGGATATTTCATTATGTGTCGTTTGGATATGCTTCATGCATGCAGTATTTCTTACGTTGTTTTAGAACTAACATCTAATCATGTTATTAAAGTGCATGTTAATTTGTTTTTATAGAGAGATCTGTGCGAATGGTGTGGGTTTTTTTCTTCAAAGTGTTGTAGGTTTATATTTGCATTATTTAAATGGAATATTTTAAAATCTTTGATAATTTTCACCCGAATCAAATACTTAACATCTTAAGAGTATGAAATGTAGTTGCTATTAAATAACAAATACCAATCATATAATATATGCATTTCCCCTTCCTACGAGCTGAAAATCAAATTATATCGAATTCTTTTAATTATTAATTGCAAAATTCATCGTAAGGTAGCTTATATATTTCATGAAGATATTTCCCTTATGATCGACTCTCTAGATCAAAGCTTTAATTTATGTTTAGTTGTCTGATATATTTGAAAATTTAAATTTACCTATGGTTTAAGTGAACTAAAATTATATATACTTGATATACTTTTAAGAGTTACTGTTTAAAATCAGTAAAAATTTCTTTATATCTTGTAAATAACTTAAATTTGAAAATCCTCTTTTGTTGTGAGGTGCAAAAATAATCAGTATTTTTCCTAGATCAAGCGATTTGCACGCGGATGTATCTGTTAATTGCTATTTATGAAGGGTATTAAAGATAACATTGTACTGATGTCAATCTAGTATCTATTATCAAGTTTAACGATCTAATACAATTTTGAAGGAGAATAGCTGACTATAAAATCGTGCTTTACCCTTTCTCATTGGCTTAATAGCAATTTGATAAAAGAAAAATGATTTAGAGAAAATTTGAATTTCTAAGAGAGATAATAGAATTGCTTCAAGTTTTCTCATTTGATTTGTGGTAAATTGGTATCAAACCTCTACTTCTCACGTGTAAAAAGATGAATATACATAGTTTGGTAAATTCATTTTTACTAATCGTAGTTTCTTTAATGTAAGGTAATATCGTGGTATATTGAGGGATGTATCATCTTCTCGTGAAAAATACATGATGGAAACCCATACCGAGTTACACTTATGATATTTGGCTTAAAATTGTTGAATCTTCCTCCATGCAAGTTATAACTAAACGTATATGATGCAGTGATATTTTTGTTACTCATTCCTAGAATTTGCGTTTGTAGACTATATACAATAACAATAACAATTGTTATTTACAATAGCAATTTACAATAACTGAGGACTGTCGTAACAGCACTGACATTTTAGGGATGGCATTTTACTAGTTCACCAGCTTTGCTATTCAACATGAACTATGAGTAGTCTTCTAATTTTTTTATTAGTAATGCGATGCTAACATTGCAATCAGATATCAAAAACATGATTTGAATACTGTCAAAATGCTGAAAAAACGTCTTCCTTCTTTCATGAACTTTATTGCTTTTAAACACATTAAAGTAGTTTATAGGAGCGGTGTTTCTTTGTTGATAACAATGTTGTTCCTATATTTATTGTATCTTTCAACGCTATTATCATGCGACGTTTTCATTTAAAATGTATATAACATCCAGTTTTGCGTTATCAGATTTCCCTGTTCAAACGCGCACAACATGCAAAATGTTTATCATATATATTCTTTCAAAGAGTAAAAATAGCGTATTGCTGTTAGATAATCAGCAGAACCTTTTCCATGAGAATGATTTGTATCCAAATTATATAAGCCATGAGACTTTTTCTTTTGATTCTTTAAATAAAATAATTCTCATGACAATTAGGAAGAGTAAAAATTTATATTTTTTTATCATTTTTTTCTCTCAGTACATGTAGCAGCAATTGTTTAGAATTGATCAGAGAGAATTGATCAATTCGTCATTTGCTGTTATAAACAACAATCTTAATTGTATAAGAAATCCACGTAATTTCATTTCATGATACATTAAGTTAAAATTTTTCACCAAAAACGCCTAAAATCTTTCGATAAGAACAATTATTTTCTTGATTCGAAATTAACATACGACATGTTTTACTTGCTTTGTATCAATATGCACAAATATTGATATTTTTTCTGATTCTGTTTCGATTTTATTTTTAAAGTATAGTTTCATGTTTTAAGTGCATGACACATATAAGATTTGAAACAGGGGATTGGTTGTATCCCTCCGTTATTTGAATACATTTCAATGTTCCTAGAGATTTTTTTAAAATCTCATCTAAAAATTACAAAACGAAAGTAATCAATGTTTACTATGGATCTAAAAATAGTTTCTTGTCTGTATTGGTTAAAAATTAGAACAGGGAAACATTTAGTTTTACCAAGAACAATTATAATTTTTATTAATGATCAACATTAAAGATATAACCATCAGAAAAGACAATCATGGAAATTGTCAAAATCGATATCTAAACTTGGCAAATGGAAAGTAATTTAAAAAAAACAACGAGAACATACCATCTACATGTACTTATAATGGGAACCACCCCCCCCCCTTTACACAAACAATTTAAATATACATACATTTTTCAAAACTTAGCTATTTACTTCTTTGCACCGTGGATTGCAAAATATTTGCAGTTAAAGCTTTGCATATAGTTGTAGTGGCACATTAAAATAAAATTAAAAATGAAGAAGCATTCTGTGTCTACAAACTTTTTTTTTTTAATTTTACAAATGGATTGAAGAATTACTCGATACATTCTCTCTCATCAATAATTTTAATTTTAAGTTTTATGACTGATATTTCTGAGCACCCAAGACCAAGGTAACGCCGACATCGTTTATATCTAATATAAATATGTGATGTAGATAAATGATTTTTAATATCTTACAAGACTTAACCGTGAAGTTCTGTTTTGTTACATTGAATGCAAAAAACATTTTACGGCGAGTCAAAACATACTAGTATTTTATTCACTTCTGATCATCATTTGGATCTGAATTAAAACCATTCTTTCTTCTTTTTTTTTTACAGTTTGTGTGCAACATATTCTACAATCAACTGATAATATGTTAATATTTTCATTGAGATTTGAATTCATTTCTTCCAAAAATTTAATTAGAAAATAATGATTGACACTCATACATCATACATCGCAGTGTTTAATTGATATCAAAAGTTCGGCAATTAAATTATTTGGATATTAACAGGAAACAAGGAAAAATGAGAGAGTTTCTTGGAATAGGAAAACTCAAATGTTAGATGAGTAAACTAACATTAACCGAGCCCTCAATGCACTTGACTATCCCTGAACTAAAACCACTTCATTGGATCATTCGGGAACTAATTCCTGAAAACAATCTGTGTAAAAGTATTTTAATTTCACACTTCATATAATTTTTGAAATTTTAAAAAAACTTTGATAATAATTCAGAACTTTATTTGAATACGCAGGCAGCATTTAAAGTACATTTCATTGTATACACATTGTTAGTAAATGTAAAGTCAGACGATTAATTATGAATAGAAAGTGAAAAGGTGTACAAAATCACAAGTAATGACCATGATCTTCTTTTTTGATATTAAATAGGCACACTCACTAGCAACATTCATTGATATTCAGTTTTATTGAATAAGTAATTTTGACAAATATAAACAGTCTGATAAGTAGATAAAGTATACAAAAATGTTCCACAAAATCATTCAACAAACAAAATCAGCTTCTCTGAAATTTGTCAGAACGTTAATGAGACAGAAGTTTGATAACGGAAGATTTATAAAATTGGTCTCTATCACAGTATCGGAGTCCTTTTAAGACGTTGAGGCCTAAAGGAATCTTGAATGTTGACTCACTTCTATTCACAGTAAAGATAGGAACAATCATACACCCGCTGTCGTCCCCGTATAACACATTTCTTACAACACTCTCTTGAGACAGTCTAGGCCACGACTCTTCACAAAAGGACCTGGTGAGGAATAGAAAGGCAAACCTGGACTTTGTTAGAACTTTTCTAATAGTCTCCATCATTGTCGTGTCAAATGATACAACTGAAATGTTTGTTTTATCTTTTGATTCTAGTATATCGGTTACGAGGTGTTCCTTGAATTCCAAAACATCTTTTGTGTCCTCTGTGGCATAGATTATCATAATGTCATGAATAATATCTTCTTCAGATAGATTTGCTAGATTTTGTACTTGTTTGATGTCCATACTCATCAACTTATTGCTTATTGATATACTCACAGATGATTTACTTGCGTAGAGAAACGCAAACATGTATACTGTGTACTTGTTTATATATCACAAAATTGAGATTTAGAAAATTTCTTATTACAAATTTGTTGTACTAATATCAACATGATTTCATCGTTCTTTTCACGTGCTTTAACTCGAACCTATATACATATTTATCTATAAGTTAGTTGACCCTAAATAAACAATGATCTATATAGATCTTTAAATAGAATTATGTATCGGGATATTTATAGGTGGGTGCAGTTTCTAATCCTTAATTGCAACATCAAGCGATTAGCAATAACACGTACATGACAAACACATGTTTGAAATATTTTTCAAACAACACAATCCACATTACAGACAGGAAATTTTTGTGTTTTGGAGTTCGATTTTTATCGAATGTTAGAGTATTTGAGTTTGATTTTGTTTTGTTTTATTCGTTTGGGTTTTTCAAATTTTTTAATTTGTTTTTTTTTTCTTTCTTGTAACAACTGAGAAAGTTAAACAAGAAAAATATTTTCATTATTAATATGTTGTAATATATAGACATTAAACTGGTAGATCTGGGTTGTAATCACATATCTATTTTACAATTATCAACCCGATATCATCGTTCTTTTTATACGCTTTGACAGTAACCTGCATACTTATTTTTTCTTTTCGTTAACTTACCCTAAGAAAATAAATAAACGGAGTTGTCATTGTTTTCTCTAATATGGAATATAATAGGTAAAAAAAATCTAGTGTTTAAAGTAGTAAACCACGCTTCCGCGTATTTAATCCCCGCTCGTATTATTTGAAAAGTTGTAAAGGTGTTAATAACCACTTTTACAGCGTCAAAAAATTATAACAGTACGGTGCATCACCGTCTTTGGCTGATATAAAATAGAGTTACATTTGTTTTAACTGTTCAACACATCTTTCTCTTCTACAAATAGACAATCGCTTGTAAACAGCAAGATATTGTAAAATAAATCAGTTAAACTGGTTAGGAATACAAAATTGCATTTAATTAGCCGTAAATATTTTATCTACAGTATACTTTACAACATATTTTAATTATTGCATTATTCGGGGCATATCTTTTTAGACTTCCGATGTTAACTGTGCTATGACATACAGAACTTCAATCTTAACGTTAAAAGCTAGATAGTAAATCACAAGGTTTTTTGATTGTGAATTCAAAATTATCGTTGTAATTAACTGCCATGCGCTGCTTCTTGAGCGAAAATTTTCAATAAAAATGTGACATGCTTTTTATTATAATTTGATTTTCAGAAAATGATACATCTGAAATATTCCTTTTTCTTTAGAGCACAATGTCCAAATGTTTATCATATATATTCTTTAATACATAAATATAGTCGATTGCTGATACGATATCATCAAAGTCTTGTTAAAGAGAATGATTTGCCTGAAAAAAATGACGATAACGAGCCGTCAGCCTTATCAAAAATCCATAAAACAAAAAACACATTCAGTCTAAATTATAAAAAAAAACCACGAATATGTTTTATTTCTTGCACTTTAAATTCAATATTTCTCATTCTCATGAAATTTCAATATATTTTTGCTCAAATTTACAGTAAAGATATAACATACATGTATAGTCGGGGTTTTTTTTGTAGTGGACAAGAAACACAAGAAATCTACGTAAATTTTTTTCTTGACATTCGGATCGAATTTTTGATTGACATCATGCTCCACCGTTTCCAGCTGTGGGAAAGCTTTTGTTGTTTGATTTACATTTCAATGTTCCTAAAGGTTTTCAAAAATAAAAAATAACTCGTCTAAAAATGACAAAACGATAATAGAGAATGTTTACTTTTGATCTAGAAATAGTTTCTTGTAATTGATAAAAAAGAAAAAGAAAAGGGAAACCTTTTACCCAAAGAACATTAGTCATTTTATTCATAATAAATCATACGTTTATAAGCATTACAAAATACAATCACGGAAAGTGTCAAAATCAATATTCGCCTATACAAATTAAATGTAAAGTAAATTGAATTTAATTATAAAATGGTATCATATTTATTTAATAAGTAATAAAATTTCCCCTCCCTAGCACAAACTTATAAACATATGTATGTATATACATGTAATACTGTATCAAATCTTTCCATTCACTTTTTGGCGCCGTGATATGCAAATTATTTGCATTTAAAGCGTTAGTTGTAGTGGCACATTGTAACATTTTGAAAGGAGAATAAATCAATGAAGAATTATAACGTGTTTTGATGTAGCTTTTTTATCTGAAAGATACAGACGGTTGTAAATTGGACTAGAAAATAACACTTTTATCGATATATTTTATTAAATTTCATGCCTTATGACAGATACTTCTAAGCAATCGTGATCAACGTAACGTTTATATTATTTCATGTAAATGAATGGCTTTTTAACATATATTTAAAAACTCAACCTTATATTGTTTTTTTGTAAATAAAAGCAGAAACTTTTCACATTAATAAATACAAAATTGAATTCATTTTTTCTACTGTTGATCATCACTTATAGTTGGATCCTAAATAAACCCGTCATTCTCAGCAGGTTTGTATACAACGTATTCTACATCAACGATATGGATTTTTCTTATTGATGTGTGAACTAATTTTTCCAAAATTGAATAAAAATCAGTATCATATCACACCTACATCATTTAATGAACCAATGACGTTTAACTTAAATATGCAATAATGGTCGTATTTATTTATATTGCATGACCTTATTTTGTAGCGGATTTCAAAAGCTCGTCAATCAATTTTTTTGAATATTAACATAAAGAAGGGGGGAGTTAGAACGGTTCTTGGAATAGAAAAATTTAATGTTAGATGAACAAACTAGAATTATCTGACTCAATGCACTTCACAAAATTCCAGTAATAAAACCACTTCATTTGATCATTCAGAAACGTATATCTGTAGGCGATCTGTATACAAAACATAAATGCCTTTGAACACCACACCTTGTACAACTTTTGGAATTTCAAAACTTTTGATAATTATTATTGAATAGATAAAATTGTTATTTTTGAAAAAGAAAAACATGTTTAAATCATTTTTTTCTCAGACGGCCACTCAAAGTGTTTAACGAAGAGTTTTATAGTAAGACTTCCTGAACATTTAATTTTCATTGGAAATTACCTCTGAGGCTTCACTGATTTCATGAACATTGCTTTCTAGATGTTTTTTTTTAAAATTAATGCATCAAGTATATCCTCATGAGCACGAATGGTCGAAACATCATTATAAACTACTTCTGAATGGATGTTGTACTTGTTCGATCTCCGAAGTAGACGGCCTATTGGTAATGATTACCACGTATGTTGGCAAATATGAATCAGCTACAGTGTATTGTTTGTTTATACTTTTCTCCTATCGGATGCTTTAAAAGTTCCAATAGACAGATAAGTTACTCTGGTTTGTTAAATTTAATTTGATAGGTTTTGCCTGCCATTGGCTTCTTCCTGAAATGCTTCCGCGAAATCACTTCCTATGAGGATCAATTTGATTTCATTAGTTTATAGGGAATATTAGATAAAGAAGGACATTTTTGCTATATACTTTGGAATCCCTAAATAGCAAATCAAATTCGCCCTTGACATCAAATCAAGTTTACTTTAGAAAACTTGATAAGAAGTTGAAAATCTGTTTGATGTAGGTTTTTTTAATTGATAATGCTCCAATGACAAATGATTATTTATTCTAAGACAACTAGAACTAAAAATATATCAATGAACATTTTTATCTGTTGACATTTTTATAATATAGCGAAAAAACAGTGTAATTCAAAACATTAGATGTTTAGTTCAATTTTCAAACTTAACTATAGTTCCTTCTTCGAAATGAGGTTAAAGATTTTGTTGATCATAAGGAAAGAAATCATTTTTTTTTCATTTAATTATATCTTTCTGCCCACAATTTTTTATTTCGTTTTTTTAAAGGCCTTGCTGGTCCTCACGGATGGAGACTTTCATGTTTAAAAAAATATGGATAGCGGGAAAAAACCCGATGCTTCGTTAAATCAATCTCTTTTTTTTCTTTTTATCTCCTTCTCACACACATTTTATTCACATTTGCCTATCAGGTGACCCATTGCGATACGTAGTTGCTATTAAATAAAAAAAACCAATCATATAATATATGCCTTTCCCCTGCCTACGAGCTGAAAATCAAATTATATTGAATTCTTTTAATAATTTATTGCAATATTCATCTTAAGGTAGCTTATATATTTCTTGAAGATATTTCTCTTATGATCGACTCTCTAGATCAAAGCTTTAATTTATGTTTAGATGTCTAACATATTTAAAAAATCTAAATTTACCTAAGGTTTAAGCGAACTAAAATAATATATACTTGTAAGAGTTACTGTTTAAAATCAGTAAAAATTTCTTTACAACTTGTAAATAACTTAAATTTGAAAATCCTCTTTTGTTGTGAGATGCAAAAATATTCAGTTTTTTTTCTAGATCAAGCGATTTGCACGCGGATGTATCTGTTAATTTCTATTGATGAAGGGTATTAAAAATAACATTGTGCTGATGTCAATCAAGTATCTATTATCAAGTTTAGCGATCTAATACAATTTTGAGGGAGAATAGCTGACTATAAAATCGTGCTTTACCCTTTCTCATTGGCTTAATAGCAATTTGATAAAAAAAAAAGAAGATAATTTATAGAAAATTTGAATTTCTAAGAGAGATAATAGAATTGCTTCAAGTTTTCTCATTTGATCTGTGGTAAATTGGTATCAAACCTCTTCTTCTCACGTGTAAAAAGATGAATATACATAGTTTGGTAAATTCATTTTTACTAATCGTAGTTTCTTTAATGTAAGGTAATATCGTGGTATATTGAGGGATGTATCATCTTCTCGTGAAAAATACATGATGCAAACCCATACCGAGTTACACTTATGATATTTGGCTTAAAATTGTTGAATCTTCCTCAATGCAAGTTATAACTAAACGTATATGATGCAGTGATATTTTTGTTACTCATTCCTAGAATTTGCGTTTGTAGTCTATACATGCAATTTACAATAACTGAGGACTGTCGTAACAGCACTGACACTTTAAGGATGGCATTTTACTAGTTCACAAGCTTTGCTATTCAACATGAACTATGAGTAGTCTTCTAATTTTTTTTATTAGTAATGCGATGCTAACTTTGCAATCAGATATCAAAAACATGATTTGAATACTGTCAAAATGCTGAAAAAACGTCTTCCTTCTTTCATGAACTTTATTGCTGTTAAACACATTAAAGTAGTTTATAGGAGCGGTGTTTCTTTGTTGATCACAATGTTGTTCCTATATTTATTGTATCTTTCAACGCTATTATCATGCGAGGTTTTCATTTAAAATGTATATAACATCCAGTTTTGCGTTATCAGATTTCCTTGTTCAAATGCGCACAACATGCAAAATGTTTATCATATATATTCTTTCAATGAGTAAAAATAGCGTATTGCTGTTGGATAATCAGCAGAACCTTGTCCATGAGAATGATTTGTATCCAAATTATATAAGCCATGAGACTTTTTCTTTTGATTCTTTAAATAAAATAATTCTCGTGACAATTAGGAAGAGTAAAAATTTATTTTTTTGTCATTTTTTTTCTCTCAGTACATGAAGCAGCAATTGTTTAGAATTGATCAGAGAGAATTGATCAATTCGTCATTTGCTGTTATAAACAACAATCTTAATTGTATAAGAAATCCACGTAATTTCATTTCATGATACATTAAGTTTAAAATTTTTCACAAAAAACGCCTAAAATCTTTCGATAAGAACAATTATTTTCTTGATTCGAAATTAACATACGACATGTTTTACTTGCTTTGTATCAATATGCACAAATATTGATATTTTTTCTGATTCTGTTTCGATTTTATTTTTAAAGTATAGTTTCATGTTTTAAGTGCATGACACATATAAGATTTGAAACAGGGGATTGGTTGTATCCCTCCGTTATTTGAATACATTTCAATGTTCCTAGAGATTTTTTAAAAATCTCATCTAAAAATTACAAAACGAAAATAATCAATGTTTACTATGGATCTAAAAATAGTTTCTTGTCTGTATTGGTTAAAAATTAGAACAGGGAAACATTTAGTTTTACCAAGAACAATTATAATTTTATCAATGATCAACATTTAAGATATAACCATCAGAAAAGACAATCATGGAAATTGTCAAAATCGATATCTAAACTTTGCAAATGGAAAGTAATTTAAAAGAAGCAACAAGAACATACCATCTACATGTACTTATAATGTGGACCCCCGCCCCCCTTTACACAAACAATTTAAATATACATACATTTTTCAAAACTTAGCTATTTACTTCTTTGCACCGTGGATTGCAAAATATTTGCAGTTCAAGCTTTCCATATAGTTGTAGTGGCACATTAAAATAAAGTTAAAAATGAAGAAGCATTCTGTGTTTACAAACTATTTTTTTTTAATTTTACAAATGGATTGAAAAATTACTCGATACATTCTCTCTCATCAATAATTTTAATTTTAAGTTTTATAACTGATATTTCTGAGCACCCAAGACCAAGGTAACGCCGATATCGTTTATATCTAATATAAATATGTAATGTAGATAAATGATTTTTAATATCTTACAAGACTTAACCGTGAAGTTCTGTTTTGTTACATTGAATGCAAAAAACATTTTACGGCGAGTCAAAACATACTAGTATTTTATTCACTTCTGATCATCATTTGGATCTGAATTAAAACCATTCTTTCTTTTTTTTTTACAGTTTGTATGCAACATATTCTACAATCAACTGATAATATGTTAATATTTTCATTGAGATTTGAATTCATTTCTTCCAAAAATTTAATCAAAAAATAATGATTGACACTCATACATCATACATCGCAGTGTTTCATTGATATCAAAAGTTCGGCAGTTAAATTATTTGAATATTAACAGGAAACAAGAAAAATGAGAGAGTTTCTTGGAATAGGAAAACTCAAATGTTAGATGCGTAAACTAACATTAACCGAGCACTCAATGCACTTTTCTATCCCTAAACTAAAACCACTTCATTGGATCATTCGGGAACTAATTCCTGAAAGCAATCTGTGTAGAAGTATTTGAATTTCACACTTCATATAATTTTTGAAATTTTAAAAACCTTTAATAATAATTCAAAACTTTATTTGAATACGCAGGCAGCAGTTATAGTACATTTCATTGTATACGCATTGTAAGTAAATGAAAAGTCGGACGATTAATTATGAATAGAAAGTGAAAAGGTGTACAAAATCACAAGTAATGACCATGATCTTATTTTTTGATATTAAATAGGCACACTCACTAGCAACATTCATTGATATTCAGTTTTATTGAATAAGTAATTTTGACAAATATAAACAGTCTGATAAGTAGATAAAGTATACAAAAATTTTCCACAAAATCATTCAACAAACAAATCAACTTCTCTGAAATTTTTTCAAAACGTTAATGAGACAGAAGTTTGATAACGGAAGATTTATAAAATTGGTCTGTATCACAGTATCGGAGTCCTTTTAAGACGTTAAGACCTAAAGGAATCTTGAATGTTGACTCACTTCTATTCACAATAAAGATAGGAACAATTATACACCCGCTGTCGTCCCCGTATAACACATTTCTTACAACACTCTCTTGAGACAGTCTAGGCCACGACTCTTCACAAAAGGATTTGGTGAGGAATAGAAAGGCAAACCTGGACTTTGTTAGAACTTTTCTAATGGTCTCCATCATTGTCGTGTCAAATGAGACAACTGAAATGTTTGTTTTATCTTTTGATTCTAGTATATCGCTTACGAGATGTTCTCTGAATTCCAAAACATCCTTTGTGTCCTCTGTGGCATAGATTATCATAATGTCATGAATAGTATCTTCTTCAGATAGATCTGCTAGATTTTGTACTTGTTTGATGTCCATACTCATCATCTTATTGCTTATTGATATACTCTCAGACGATTTACTAACGTAGAGAAACGCAAACGTGTATAGTGTGTACTTGTTTATATATCACTAAATTGAAATTTAGAAAATTTCTCATTACTAATTTGTTGTACTAATATCAACATAATTTCATCGTTCTTTTCACGCGCGTTAACTCGAACCTATATACATTTTTATCTATTAGGTTAGTTGACCCTAAATAAACAATGAGCTATATATAGATCTTTAAATAGAACTATATATCTGGATATTTATAGGTGGGTTCAGTTTCTAATCCTTAATTGCAACATCAAGCGATCAGCAATAACACGTACATGACAAACACATGTTTGAAATATTTTTCAAACAACACAATCCACATTACAGACAGGAAATTTTTGAGTTTTGGAGTTCGCTTTTTTTCGAATGTAAGAGTATTTGAGTTTGATTTTGTTTTGTTTTGTTTTATTCGTTTGGGTTTTTCCAATTTATTTATTTGTTTTATTTCTTTCTTGTAACAACTGAGACAGTAAAACAAGAAAAATATTTTCATTATCAATATGTTGTAATATATAGACATCGAACTGGTAGATCTGGGTTGTGATCACATCTATTTTACAAATATCAACCCGATACCATCGTTCTTTTTATACGCTTTGACAGTAACCTGTATACCTATTTTTACTTTTTCGTTAACTTACCCTAAAAAAATAAACGGAGTTTTCATGGTTTTCTCTAATATGGAATTCAAAGTAGTAAACCACGCTTCCGCGTATTTAATCCCCGCTCCTATTGTTTTTAAAAGTAGTAAAGGTGTTATAAGAAATTTTACAGTGTCAAAAAATTATAACATTACGGTGCATCACTGTCTTTAGCTGATATAAAATATAGTTACATTTCTTTTAACTGTTCAACACATCTTTCTCTTCTACAAATAGACAATCGTTTGTAAACAGCAAGATATTGTAAAATAAATCAGTTAAACTGGTTAGGAATACAAAATTGCATTTTATTAAATAATTTTTAAATATTTTATCTACCGAATATTTTACAACATATTTTAATTATTGCATTATTCGGGGCATATCTTTTTAGACTTCCGGTCTTAACTGTTCTATGGCATACAGAACTTCAATCTTAACGTTTAAAGCTAAATAGTAAATCACAAGGTTTTTTGATTGTGAATTCAAAATTATCGTTGTAATTAACTGCCCTGCGCTGCTTCTTGAGCGAAAATTTTCAATAAAAATGTGACATGTTTTTTATTATAATTTTATTTTCAGAAAATGATACATCTGAAATATTCCTTGTCTTTAGAGCACAATGTCCAAATATTTATCATATATATTCTTTAATACATAAATATAGTCAATTCCTGATACGATATCATCAAAGTCTTGTTAAAGAAAATGATTTGCCTGAAAAAAAATGACGATAACGAGCCGTCAGCCTTATCAAAAATCCATAAAACAAAAAACACATTCAGTCTAAATTATAAAAAAAAACACGAATATGTTTTATTTCTTGCACTTTAAATTCAATATTTCTCATTCTCATGAAATTTCAATATAATTTTGCTCAAATTAACAGTAAAGATATAACATACATGTATAGTCGGGGGGTTTTTTTGTAGTGGACAAGAAACACAAGAAATCTACGTAAATTTTTTCTTGACATTCGGATCGAATTTTTGATTGACATCATGCTCCACCGTTTCCAGCTGTGGGAAAGCTTTTGTTGTTTGATTTACATTTCAATGTTCCTAGAGGTTTTCAAAATAAAAAAAAGTCAAAAAATGACAAAACGATAATACAGAATGTTTACTTTTGATCTAGAAATAGCTTCTTGTAATTGATAAAAAAGAAAAAGAAAAGGGAAACCTTTTACCCAAAGAACATTAGTCATTTTATTCATAATAAATCATACGTTTATAAGCATTACAAAATACAATCACGGAAAGTGTCAAAATCAATATTCACCTATACAAATTAAATGTAAAGTAAATTGAATGCAATTATAAAATGGTATCATATTTATTTAATAAGTAATAAAATTTCCCCTCCCTAGCACAAACTTTAAAAACACAAGTATGTATATACATGTAATACTGTATCAAAATCTTTCCATTCACTTTTTTGCACCGTGATATGCAAATTATTTGCATTTAAAGCGTTAGTTGAAGTGGCACATTGTAACCTTTTGAAAGGAGAATAAATTAATGAAGAATTATAACGTGTTTTGATGTAGCTTTTTTATCTGAAAAATACAGACAGTTGTAAGTTGGACCAGAAAATAACACTTTTATCGATATATTTTATTAAATTTCATGCCTTATGACAGATATTTCTAAGCAATCGTGATCAACGTAACGTTTATATTATTTTATGTAAATGAATGGCTTTTTAACATATATTTAAAACTCAACCTTGTAGTGGTTTTTTATAAATAAATGCAGAAACTTTTCACATTAATAAATACAAAATTGATTCATTTTTTCTACTGTTGATCATCACTTATAGTTGGATCCTAAATAAACCCGTCATTCTCAGCAGGTTTGTATACAACGTATTCTACATCAACGATATGGAGTTTTCTTATTGATGTGTGAACTAATTTTTTAAAATTGAATAAAAATCAGGATCATATTACACCTACATCATTTAATGAACCAATGACGTTTAACTTAAATATACAAAAATGGTCGTATTTATTTATATTGCATGACCTTATTTTGTAGCGGATTTCAAAAGCTCGTCAATCAAAATGTTTGGATTTTAACATAAAGAAGGGGGGAGTTAGAACGGTTCTTGGATTAGAAAACTTTAATGTTAGATGAATGAACTAGAATTATCTGACTCAATGCACTTCACAATTCCAGTAATGAAACCACTACATTTAATCATTCGGAAACGTATATCTGTAGGTGATCGGTATACAAAACATAAATGCCTTTTAACACCACCCCTTGTACAACTTTTGGAATTTCAAAACTTTTGATAATTATTATTGAATAGTTAAATTGTGATTTCTGAGAAAAAAATAATCTTTAAATCATTTTTTTTCTCAGACACTACTCAAAGTGTTTAACGAAGAGTTTTATAGTAAGACTTCCTGAACATTGTTATTCAATTTTCATTGGAAATTACCTCTGATGCTTCCCTGATTTCATGAACATTGCTTTCTAGATGTTTTTTAAATTAATGCATCAAGTATGTCCCCTTGAGCACGAATGGTCGAAACATCATTATAAACTACTTCTGAATGGACGATGTACTTGTTCGATCTCCAAAGTAGACAGCCTATTGGTAATGATAACCACATATCTTGGCAAATATGAATCAGCTACAGTGTATCGTTTGTTTATACTTTTCTCTTATCAGATGCTTTAAAAAATCTAATAGACAGATAAGTTACTCTGGTTTGTTTAATTTAATTTGATAGGTTTTGCCTGCCATTGGGTTCTTCCTGAAATGCTTCCGCGAAATCACTTCCCATGAGGATCAATTTGATTTCATTAGTTTATAGGGGATATTAGATAAAGACGGACATTTTTGCTATATACTTTGGAATCCCTAAATAGCAAATCAAATTCGCCCTTGACATCAAATCAAGTTTACTTTAGAAAATTTGATAAGAAGTTGAAAATCTGTTTTATGAAGGGTTTTTTAATTGATAATGCTCCAATGATAAATGATTATTATTCTAAGACAACTGGAACTAAAACTATATCAATGAACATATTTATCTAATGACATTTTTATAATATAGCGAAAAAACAGTATAATTCAAAACATTAGATGTTTAGTTCAATTTTCAAACTTAACCATAGTTCCTTCTTCGAAATGAGGATAAAGATTTTGTTTATCATAAGAAAAGAAATCAATTTGTTTTCATTTTAATTATATCTTTCTGTCCACAATTTTTGTTTGTTTTATTTTAAAAGGCCTTCCTAGTCCTCACGGAAGGAGATTTTCTTGTTTAAAAAAATATGCATAGTGGGAAAAACCCGATGCTTTGTTAAATCAGTCTCTTTTTTTTTCTTTTTATCTCCTTCTCACACACATTTTATTCACATTTGCCTATCAGGTGACCCATTGCGATACGTTTCCACTCATCGTCGTGTGGATATTTCATTATGTGTCGTGTGAATATGCTTCATGCATGCAGTATTTCTTACGTTGTTTTAGAACTAACATCTAATCATGTTATTAAAGTGCATGTTAATTTGTTTTTATAGAGAGATCTGTGCGAATGGTGTGGGTTTTTTTCTTCAAAGTGTTGTAGGTTTATATTTGCATTATTTAAATGGCATATTTTAAAATCTTTGATAATTTTTACCCAAATGAAATACTTAACATCTTAAGAGTATGAAATGTAGTTGCTATTAAATAACAAATACCAATCATATAATATATGCATTTCCCCTTCCTACGAGCTGAAAATCAAATTATATCGAATTCTTTTAATTATTAATTGCAAAATCCATCGTAAGGTAGCTTATATATTTCTTGAAGATATTTCCCTTATGATCGACTCTCTAGATCAAAGCTTTAATTTATGTTTAGTTGTCTAATATATTTGGAAATTTAAATTTACCTATGGTTTAAGTGAACTAAAATAATATATACTTGATATACTTTTAAGAGTTACTGTTTAAAATCAGTAAAAATTTCTTTATATCTTGTAAATAACTTAAATTTGAAAATCCTCTTTTGTTGTGAGGTGCAAAAATATTCAGTATTTTTCCTAGATCAAGCGATTTGCACGCGGATGTATCTGTTAATTGCTATTTATGAAGGGTATTAAAGATAACATTGTGCTGATGTCAATCTAGTATCTATTATCAAGTTTAGCGATCTAATACAATTTTGAGGGAGAATAGCTGACTATAAAATCGTGCTTTACCCTTTCTCATTGGCTTAATAGCAATTTGATCAAAAAAAAGATAATTTATAGAAAATTTGAATTTCTAAGAGAGATAATAGAATTGCTTCAAGTTTTCTCATTTGATTTGTGGTAAATTGGTATCAAACCTCTACTTCTCACGTGTAAAAAGATGAATATACATAGTTTGGTAAATTCATTTTTACTAATCGTAGTTTCTTTAATGTACATGTAAGGTAATATCGTGGTATATTGAGGGATGTATCATCTTCTCGTGAAAAATACATGATGCAAACCCATACCGAGTTACACTTATGATATTTGGCTTAAAATTGTTGAATCTTCCTCAATGCAAGTTATAACTAAACGTATATCATGCAGTGATATTTTTGTTACTCATTCCTAGAATTTGCGTTTGTAGGCTATATACAATAACAATAACAATTGTTATTTACAATAGCAATTTACAATAACTGAGGACTGTCGTAACAGCACTGACACTTTAGGGATGGCATTTTACTAGTTCACCAGCTTTGCTATTCAACATAAACTATGAGTAGTCTTCTAATTTTATTATTTGTAATGCAGTGCTAATATTGCAATCAGATTAAAACATGATTTGAATACTGTCAAAAAACTGAAAAAAGTCTTCCTTCTTTCATGAACTTTATTGTTTTAATCACATTAAAGTAGTTTATAGGAGCGGTGTTTCTTTGTTGATAACAATGTTGTTCCTATATTTATTGTATCTTTCAACGCTATTATCATGCGACGTTTTCATTTAAAATGTATATAACATTCAGTTTTTCGTTATCAGATTTCCTTGTTCAAATGTGCACACCATGCAAAATGTTTATCATATATATTCTTTCAAAGAGTAAAAATAGGGTATTGCTGTTCGATAATCGGCAGAACATTGTCCATTAGAATGATTTATATCCAAATTATATAAGCCATGAGACTTTTCCTTTTGATTCTTTAAATAAAATAATTGTCATGCGATTAGGAAGAGTAAAAATTTATCTTTTTTTTAGTCATTTTTTTTCTCTCAGTACATGTAGCAGCAATTGTTTAGAGATCAATTCGTCATTTGCTGTTACAAGTATAAACAACGATCTTAATTGTATAAGAAATCCACGTAATTTCATTTCATGATACATTAAGTTTAAAATTTTTCACAAAAAATGCCTAAAATCTTTCGATAAGAACAATTATTTTCTTGATTCGAAATTAACATACGACATGTTTTACTTGTTTTGTATCAATATGCACAAATATTGATATTTTTTCTGATTCTGTTTCGATTTTATTTTTAAAGTATAGTTTCATGTTTTAAGTGCATGACACATATACGATTTGAAACAGGGGATTGGTTGTATCCCTCCGTTATTTGAATACATTTCAATGTTCCTAGAGATTTTTTAAAATCTCATCTAAAAATTACAAAACGAAAATAATCAATGTTTACTATGGATCTAAAAATAGTTTCTTGTCTGTATTGGTTAAAAATTAGAACAGGGAAACATTTAGTTTAACCAAGAACAATTATAATTTTATTAATGATCAACATTAAAGATATAACCATCAGAAAAGACAATCATAGAAAGCGTCAAAATCGATATTTAAACTGTGCAAATGGAAAGTTATTTAAAAAAAACGAGAACAAACCATCTACATGTACTTATAATGGGACCCCCCCCCCCCCTTTACACAAACAATTTAAATATACATACATTTTTCAAAACTTAGCTATTTACTTCTCTGCACCGTGGATTGCGAAATATTTTCAGTTTAAGCTTTGCATATATTTGTAGTGGGACATTTAAAGCAATTAAAAATGAAGAAGCATTCCGGGTTTACAATTTTTTTTTTAATTTTACAAATGGATTGAAAAATTACTCGATACATTCTCTTTCATCAATAATTTTAATTTAAAGTTTTTGACTGATATTTCTGAGCACCCAAGACCAAGGTAACGCCGATATCGTTTATATCTAATATAAATATGTAATGTAGATAAATGATTTTAAATATCTTACAAGACTTAACCGTGTAGTTCTGTTTTGTTACATTGAATGCAAAAACATTTTACGGCAAGTCAAAACATACTCGTCTAGTATTTTATTGACTTCTGATCATCATTTGGATCTGAAATAAAACCATTCTTTTTTTTTTACAGTTTGTGTGCAACATATTCTACAATCAACTGATATTATGTTGATATTTTCATTGAGATTTGAAATCATTTCTTCCAAAAATTTAATTAAAAAATAATGATTGACACTCATACATCATACATCGCAGTGTTTAATTGATATCAAAAGTTCGGCAATTAAATTATTTGGATATTAACAGGAAACAAGGAAAAATGAGAGAGTTTCTTGGAATAGGAAAACTCAAATGTTAGATGAGTAAACTAACATTAACCGAGCACTCAATGCACTTTACTATCTCTGAACTAAAACCACTACATTGGATCATTCGGGAACTAATTGAAGTTCACATTTCATATAATTTTTGAAATTTTAAAAACCTTTAATAGTAATTCAAAACTTTATTTGAATACGAAGGCAGCAATTATAGTACATTTCATTGTATACGCATTGTTAGTAAATGAAAAGTCAGATGATTAATTATGAATAGAAAGTGAAATGGTGAACAAAATAACAAGTATTGACCATGTTCTTAGTTTTTGATATTAAATAAGCACACTCACTAGCAACATTCATTAATATTCAGTTTTATTGAATAAGTAATTTTGACAAATATAAACAGTCTGATAAGTAGATAAAGTATACAAAAATGTTCCACAAAATCATTCAACAAACAAAATCAGCTTCTCTGAAATTTGTCAAAACGTTATTGAGACAGAAGTTTTATAACGGAAGATTTATAAAATTGGTCTGTATCACAGTATCGGAGTCCTTTTAAGACGTTAAGACCTAAAGGAATCTTGAATGTTGACTCACTTCTATTCACGGTAAAGATAGGAACAATCATACACCCGCTGTCGTCCCCGTATAACACATTTCTTACAACACTCTCTTGAGACAGTCTATGCCAGGACTTTTCACAAAAGGACCTGGTGAGGAATAGAAAGGCAAACCTGGACTTTGTTAGAACTTTTCTAATGGTCTCCATCATTGTCGTGTCAAATGATACAACTGAAATGTTTGTTTTATCTTTTGATTCTAGTATATCGGTTAGGAGATGTTCCTTGAATTCCAAAACATCTTTTGTGTCCTCTGTGGCATAGATTATCATAATGTCATGAATAATATCTTCTTCAGATAGATCTGCTAGATTTTGTACTTGTTTGATGTCCATACTCATCAACTTATTGCTTATTGATATACTCACAGATGATTTACTTGCGTAGAGAAACGCAAACATGTATACTGTGTACTTGTTTATATATCACAAAATTGACATTTAGAAAATTTCTTATTACAAATTTGTTGTACTAATATCAACATGATTTCATCGTTCTTTTCACGTGCTTTAACTCGAACCTATATACATATTTATCTATAAGTTAGTTGACCCTAAATAAACAATGATCTATATATAGATCTTTAAATAGAATTATGTATCGGGATATTTATAGGTGGGTGCAGTTTCTAATCCTTAATTGCAACATCAAGCGATTAGCAATAACACGTACATGACAAACACATGTTTGAAATATTTTTCAAACAACACAATCCACATTACAGACAGGAAATTTTTGAGTTTTGGAGATCGCTTTTTATCGAATGTTAGAGTATTTGAGTTTGATTTTGTTTTGTTTTATTCGTTTGGGTTTTTCAAATTTTTTAATTTGTTTTTTTTTTCTTTCTTGTAACAACTGAGAAAGTTAAACAAGAAAAATATTTTCATTATTAATATGTTGTAATATATAGACATTAAACTGGTAGATCTGGGTTGTAATCACATATCTATTTTACAATTATCAACCCGATATCATCGTTCTTTTTATACGCTTTGACAGTAACCTGCATACTTATTTTTTCTTTTCGTTAACTTACCCTAAAAAAATAAATAAACGGAGTTGTCATTGTTTTCTCTAATATGGAATATAATAGGTAAAAAAAATCTAGTGTTCAAAGTAGTAAACCACGCTTCCGCGTATTTAATCCCCGCTCGTATTATTTGAAAAGTTGTAAAGGTGTTAATAACCACTTTTACAGCGTCAAAAAATTATAACATTACGGTGCATCACCGTCTTTGGCTGATATAAAATAGAGTTACATTTGTTTTAACTGTTCAACACATCTTTCTCTTCTACAAATAGACAATCGCTTGTAAACAGCAAGATATTGTAAAATAAATCAGTTAAACTGGTTAGGAATACAAAATTTCATTTAATTAGCCGTAAATATTTTATCTACAGTATTCTTTACAACATATTTTAATTATTGCATTATTCGGGGCATATCTTTTTAGACTTCCGATGTTAACTGTGCTATGACATACAGAACTTCAATCTTAACGTTAAAAGCTAGATAGTAAATCACAAGGTTTTTTGATTGTGAATTCAAAATTATCGTTGTAATTAACTGCCATGCGCTGCTTCTTGAGCGAAAATTTTCAATAAAAATGTGACATGCTTTTTATTATAATTTGATTTTCAGAAAATGATACATCTGAAATATTCCTTTTCTTTAGAGCACAATGTCCAAATGTTTATCATATATATTCTTTAATACATAAATATAGTCGATTGCTGATACGATATCATCAAAGTCTTGTTAAAGAGAATGATTTGCCTGAAAAAAAATGACGATAACGAGCCGTCAGCCTTATCAAAAATCCATAAAACAAAAAACATATTCAGTCTAAATTATAAAAAAAATAAACACGAATATGTTTTATTTCTTTCACTTTAAATTCAATATTTCTCATTCTCATGAAATTTCAATATATTTTTGCTCAAATTAACAGTAAAGATATAACATACATGTATAGTCGGGGTTTTTTTTTGTAGTGGACAAGAAACACAAGAAATCTACGTAAATTTTTTTCTTGACATTCGGATCGAATTTTTGATTGACATCATGCTCCACCGTTTACAGCTATGGGAAAGCTTTTCTTGTTTGATTTACATTTCAATGTTCCTAGAGGTTTTCAAAATAAAAAAAAAAGTCTAAAAATGACAAAACGATAATACAGAATGTTTACTTTTGATCTAGAAATAGCTTCTTGTAATTGATAAAAAAGAAAAAGAAAAGGGAAACCTTTTACCCAAAGAACATTAGTCATTTTATTCATAATAAATCATACGTTTATAAGCATTACAAAATACAATCACGGAAAGTGTCAAAATCAATATTCACCTATACAAATTAAATGTAAAGTAAATTGAATACAATTATAAAATGGTATCATATTTATTTAATAAGTAATAAAATTTCCCCTCCCTAGCACAAACTTTAAAAACACATGTATGTATATACATGTAATACTGTATCAAAATCTTTCCATTCACTTTTTTGCACCGTGATATGCAAATTATTTGTATTTAAAGCGTTAGTTGTAGTGGCACATTGTAACATTTTGAAAGGAGAATAAATTAATGAAGAATTATAACGTGTTTTGATGTAGCTTTTTTATCTGAAAAATACAGACAGTTGTAAATTGGACTAGAAAATAACACTTTTATCGATATATCTTATTAAATTTCATGCCTTATGACAGATATTTCTAAGCAATCGTGATCAACGTAACGTTTATATTATTTTATGTAAACGAATGGCTTTTTAACATATATTTAAAAATCAACCTTGTAGTGGTTTTTTGTAAATAAATGCAGAAACTTTTCACATTAATAAATACAAAATTGAATTCATTTTTTCTACTGTTGATCATCACTTATAGTTGGATCCTAAATAAACCCGTCATTCTCAGCAGGTTTGTATACAACGTATTCTACATCAACGATATGGAGTTTTCTTATTGATGTGTGAACTAATTTTTCTAAAATTGAATAAAAATCAGGATCATATTACACCTACATCATTTAATGAACCAATGACGTTTAACTTAAATATACAAAAATGGTCGTATTTATTTATATTGCATGACCTTATTTTGTAGCGGATTTCAAAAGCTCGTCAATCAAAATGTTTGGATTTTAACATAAAGAAGGGGGGAGTTAGAACGGTTCTTGGATTAGAAAACTTTAATGTTAGATGAATGAACTAGAATTATCTGACTCAATGCACTTCACAATTCCAGTAATGAAACCACTTAATTTGATCATTCGGAAACGTATATCTGTAGGTGATCTGTATACAAAACATAATTGCCTTTGAACACCACCCCTTGTACAACTTTTGGAATTTCAAAACTGTTGATAATTATTATTGAATAGTTAAATTGTGATTTTTGAGAAAAAAAATAATCTTAAATCATTTTTTTTCTCAGACACTTCTCAAAGTGTTTAACGAAGAGTTTTATAGTAAGACTTCCTGAACATTGTTATTCAATTTTCATTGGAAATTACCTCTGATGCTTCCCTGATTTCATGAACATTGCTTTCTAGATGTTTTTTTAATTAATGCATCAAGTATGTCCCCTTGAGCACGAATGGTCGAAACATCATTATAAACTACTTCTGAATGGACGATGTACTTGTTCGATCTCCAAAGTAGATAGCCTATTGGTAATGATTACCACATATGTTGGCAAATATGAATCAGCTACAGTGTATCGTTTGTTTATACTTTTCTCTTATCAGATGCTTTAAAAAATCTAATAGACAGATAAGTTACTCTGGTTTGTTTAATTTAATTTGATAGGTTTTGCCTGCCATTGGGTTCTTCCTGAAATGCTTCCGCGAAATCACTTCCCATGAGGATCAATTTGATTTCATTAGTTTATAGGGAATATTAGATAAAGACGGACATTTTTGCTATATACTTTGGAATCCCTAAATAGCAAATCAAATTCGCCCTTGACATCAAATCAAGTTTACTTTAGAAAATTTGATAAGAAGTTGAAAATCTGTTTTATGAAGGGTTTTTTAATTGATAATGCTCCAATGATAAATGATTATTATTCTAAGACAACTGGAACTAAAACTATATCAATGAACATATTTATCTAATGACATTTTTATAATATAGCGAAAAAACAGTGTAATTCAAAAGATTAGATGTTTAGTTCAATTTTCAAACTTAACTATAGTTCCTTCTTCGAAATGAGGATAAAGATTTTGTTTATCATAAGAAAAGAAATCAATTTGTTTTCATTTTAATTATATCTTTCTGTCCACAATTTTTGTTTGTTTTTTTTTAAAAGGCCTTGCTAGTCCTCACGGAAGGAGATTTTCTTGTTTAAAAAAATATGCATAGTGGGAAAAACCCGATGCTTCGTTAAATCAGTCTCTTTTTTTCTTTTTATCTCCTTCTCACACACATTTTATTCACATCTGCCTATCAGGTGACCCATTGCGATACGTTTCCACTCATCGTCGTGTGGATATTTCATTATGTGTCGTGTGGATATGCTTCATGCATGCAGTATTTCTTACGTTGTTTTAGAACTAACATCTAATCATGTTATTAAAGTGCATGTTAATTTGTTTTTATAGAGAGATCTGTGCGAATGGTGTGGGTTTTTTTCTTCAAAGTGTTGTAGGTTTATATTTGCATTATTTAAATGGCATATTTTAAAATCTTTGATAATTTTTACCCAAATCAGATACTTAACATCTTAAGAGTATGAAATGTAGTTGCTATTAAATAACAAATACCAATCATATAATATATGCATTTCCCCTTCCTACGAGCTGAAAATCAAATTATATCGAATTCTTTTAATTATTAATTGCAAAATTCATCGTAAGGTAGCTTATATATTTCTTGAAGATATTTCCCTTATGATCGACTCTCTAGATCAAAGCTTTAATTTATGTTTAGTTGTCTAATATATTTGAAAATTTAAATTAACCTATGGTTTAAGTGAACTAAAATAATATATACTTGATATACTTTTAAGAGTTACTGTTTAAAATCAGTAAAAATTTCTTTATATCTTGTAAATAACTTAAATTTGAAAATCCTCTTTTGTTGTGAGGTGCAAAAATATTCAGTATTTTTCCTAGATCAAGCGATTTGCACACGGATGTATCTGTTAATTGCTATTTATGAAGGGTATTAAAGATAACATTGTGCTGATGTCAATCTAGTATCTATTATCAAGTTTAGCGATCTAATACAATTTTGAGGGAGAATAGCTGACTATAAAATCGTGCTTTACCCTTTCTCATTGGCTTAATAGCAATTTGATAAAAAAAAAAGACAATTTATAGAAAATTTGAATTTCTAAGAGAGATAATAGAATTGCTTCAAGTTTTCTCATTTGATTTGTGGTAAATTGGTATCAAACCTCTACTTCTCACGTGTAAAAAGATGAATATACATAGTTTGGTAAATTCATTTTTACTAATCGTAGTTTCTTTAATGTAAGGTAATATCGTGGTATATTGAGGAATGTATCATCTTCTCGTGAAAAATACATGATGCAAACCCATACCGAGTTACACTTATGATATTTGGCTTAAAATTGTTGAATCTTCCCCAATGCAAGTTATAACTAAACGTATATCATGCAGTGATATTTTTGTTACTCATTCCTAGAATTTGCGTTTGTAGACTATATACAATAACAATAACAATTGTTATTTACAATAGCAATTTACAATAACTGAGGACTGTCGTAACAGCACTGACACTGTAGGGATGGCATTTTACTAGTTTTGCTATTGCTTTGCTATTCAACATGAACTATGAGTAGTCTTCTAATTTTATTATTTGTAATGCGATGCTAATATTGCAATCAGATTAAAACATGATTTGAATACTGTCAAAAAGCTGAAAAAAGTCTTCCTTCTTTCATGAACTTTATTGTTTTAATCACATTAAAGTACTTCATAGGAGCGGTGTTTCTTTGTTGATAACAATGTTGTTCCTATATTTATTGTATCTTTCAACGCTATTATCATGCGACGTTTTCATTTAAAATGTATATAACATTCAGTTTTTCGTTATCAGATTTCTCTTTTCAAATGCGCACAACATGCAAAATGTTTATCATATATATTCTTTCAAAGAGTAAAAATAGGGTATTGCTGTTCGATAATCGGCAGAACATTGTCCATTAGAATGATTTATATCCAAATTATATAAGCCATGAGACTTTTCCTTTTGATTCTTTAAATAAAATAATTGTCATGCGATTAGGAGAGTAAAAATTTATTTATTTTTTAGTAATTTTTTTTCTCTCAGTACATGTAGCAGCAATTGTTTAGAGATCAATTCGTCATTTGCTGTTACAAGTATAAACAACGATCTTAATTGTATAAGAAATCCACGTAATTTCATTTCATGATACATTAAGTTTAAAAATTTTCACCAAAAACGCCTAAAATCTTTCGATAATAACAATTATTTTCTTGATTCGAAATTAACATACGACATGTTTTACTTGCTTTGTATCAATATGCACAAATATTGATATTTTTTCTGATTCTGTTTCGATTTTATTTTCAAAGTATAGTTTCATGTTTTAAGTGCATGACACATATAAGATTTGAAACAGGGGATTGGTTGTATCCCTCCGTTATGTGAATACATTTCAATGTTCCTAGAGATTTTTAAAAATCTCATCTTAAAATTACAAAACGAAAATAATCAATGTTTACTATGGATCTAAAAATAGTTTCTTGTCTGTATTGGTTAAAAATTAGAACAGGGAAACATTTAGTTTTACCAAGAACAATTAAAATTTTATTATTGATCAACATTTAAGATATAACCATCAGAAAAGACAATCATAGAAAGTGTCAAAATCGATATTTAAACTGTGCAAATGGAAAGTAATTAAAAAAAAACAACGAGAACAAACCATCTACATGTACTTATAATGGGAACCCCCCCCCCCTTTACACAAACAATTTAAATATACATACATTTTTCAAAACTTAGCTATTTACTTCTTTACACCGTGGATTGCGAAATATTTGCAGTTTAAGCTTTGCATATAGTTGTAGTGGCACATTTAAAACAATTAAAAATGAAGAAGCATTCCGGGTTTACAAATTTTTTTTTAATTTTACAAATGGATTGAAAAATTACTCGATACATTCTCTTTCATCAATAATTTTAATTTAAAGTTTTTGACTGATATTTCTGACCACCCAAGACCAAGGTAACGCCGATATCGTTTATATCTAATATAAATATGTAATGTAGATAAATGATTTTAAATATCTTACAAGACTTAACCGTGTAGCTCTGTTTTGTTACATTGAATGCAAAAACATTTTACGGCAAGTCAAAACATACTCGTCTAGTATTTTATTGACTTCTGATCATCATTTGGATCTGAAATAAAACCATTCTTTTTTTTTACAGTTTGTGTGCAACATATTCTACAATCAACTGATATTATGTTGATATTTTCATTGAGATTTGAAATCATTTCTTCCAAAAATTTAATTAAAAAATAATGATTGACACTCATACATCATACTTCGCAGTGTTTAATTGATATCAAAAGTTCGGCAATTAAATTATTTGGATATTAACAGGAAACAAGGAAAAATGAGAGAGTTTCTTGGCATAGGAAAACTCAAATGTTAGATGAGTAAACTAACATTAACCGAGCACTCAATGCACTTTACTATCTCTGAACTAAAACCACTACATTGGATCATTCGGGAACTAATTGAAGTTCACACTTCATATAATTTTTGAAATTTTAAAAACCTTTAATAGTAATTCAAAACTTTATTTGAATACGCAGGCAGCATTTATAGTACATTTCATTGTATACGCATTGTTAGTAAATGAAAAGTCAGATGATTAATTATGAATAGAAAGTGAAATGGTGAACAAAATCACAAGTAATGACCATGATCTTAGTTTTTGATATTAAATAGGCACACTCACTAGCAACATTCATTAAGATTCAGTTTTATTGAATAAGTAATTTTGACAAATATAAACAGTCTGATAAGTAGATAAAGTATACAAAAATGTTCCACAAAATCATTCAACAAACAAAATCAACTTCTCTGAAATTTGTCAAAACGTTATTGAGACAGAAGTTTTATAACGGAAGATTTATAAAATTGGTCTGTATCACAGTATCGGAGTCCTTTTAAGACGTTAAGACCTAAAGGAATCTTGAATGTTGACTCACTTCTATTCACGGTAAGGAAGGAACAATTATACACCCGCTGTCGTCCCCGTATAACACATTTCTTACAACACTCTCTTGAGACAGTCTAGGCCAGGACTCTTCACAAAAGGACCTGGTAAGGAATAGAAAGGCAAACCTGGACTTTGTTAGAACTTTTCTCATGGTCTCCATCATTGTCGTGTCAAATAAGACAACTGAAATGTTTGTTTTATCTTTTGATTCTAGTATATTGGTTACGAGGTGTTCTTTGAATTCCAAAACATCTTTTGTGTCCTCTGTGGCATAGATTATTATAATGTCATGAATAATATCTTCTTCAGATAGATCTGCTAGATTTTGTACTTGTTTGATGTCCATACTCAACAACTTATTGCTTATTGATATACTCACAGACGATTTTACAAGCGTAGAGAAACGCAAACATGTATACTGTGGACTTGTTTATATATCACAAAATTTAAAATTTAGAAAATTTTCTCATCATAGATTTTGCTGTACAGGTATCAAACTAATTTCATCGTTCTTTTTACATGCTTTAACCCTAACCTATATGCGTAAGTATCTATTAAATCAGTTTACCCTAATATAAACAATGAGCTATATATATATCTTTATATAGAATTATGTATTGGGATAGATATAGGTGGGTGCAGTTTCTAATCCTTAATTGCGATTTTTTCCATTCACTTTTTTGCATTGTGATATGCAAATTACTTGCATTTAAAGCGTTAGTAGTAATGGCACATTGTAACATTTTAAGAAGGAATAAAATGAGGAAGAACTATTACGTGTTTTGATGTAGCTTTTTTATCTTAAAGATACAGAATGTTGTAAATATTTATCATAATTAGATAGTCGCATTTATCAATATATATTTTTTAATTTCAGGCCTTATGACAGATATTTCTAAGCAATCTTGATCAAAGTAACATTTATATTACTTTATGTTAATAAATGTTTTTACATACATTTTAAAACTCAACCTTGTAGAGTGTTTGGTAAATTAATGCAAAAACTTTTCACATGAATAAATATAAAACTGTATTTATTTTTTTCCACTGTTGATCGTCACTTATAATTTGATCCTTAAAACTGACATGAATTCATAAAAGCATTTGGTCACCATTTCGATCGCTCCTCTACTGCCACTGGGGTATATATACCGGTTGAGAAAGTTACGGTCGGTTGCTTTCCGATTGAGGCATTCACGTTGCACAGACTTCTAAATGCATGAACTACACATTGTAGTAAAATGTAGTAATAGAGAATAAAGAAAACAACAGTCAATGAAATACAGTATTTATTCATTCTTTGAAAGGATGTCCAAGGTATCCGTATTATTTTGCAGACAGTTATGCCTAACTTCGCATGCATATCGAACACGTGTGTCGTTCATACGGAGTGCATAACGCCTGCGTCTTCTTGAAAACCCCGGCGACACTACATTCAACACAGTAGCTAAATTATAGTAAATCCAAGAAAGTAACAACGTTTCCATCCGTTCCTACAAAAACGCCCAGTTTCTAAAATCCATGCGATAATTGACATTGCTCGATCGGCCACAGTGTGTGGTTTGCGCATGTGCGATGTAATACACAGAAAAACGGTCTACAATTATCGAGGAATTTTCGAAGTATCTGCGCCTGGATTTCGGTCTGTCTTGTTTCGTCGTTTATTTGATATATCTTGCCAGTGCAGTGGTTGTCATATTATTTTTGTTCAAAACGCGTTTTTACAAGTCTCTTCGTCCAAGGTAACGTGTTCGGGTGTATGAAATTCCTGAATGCGGTGAAGCATAAAGAGTGCTCTCGGCCTTATATAGGGGGTGTGTAGCAATGAGCAGAACAATAGAAATCGACAACTAATATGGCTGAAGTCAGAGATAAAAGGGAAATAATGCGTATTTATGAATTCATGTCAGCTTTAATAAACCTTCATTCTAAACATAATAATATGAAAATATTCTACATCAACGATATGGATTTTTCTTATTGACATATGAACTCATTTTTCCAAAATTGAACTACAATCAGGATCATCACGCTTACATCATTTAATGAACCAATGACGTTTAACTTAAACAAACAATATTAGTCGTATTTATTTATATTGCACGTCCTTATTACACAATTTGTACCGGATTTCAAAAGCTCGTCAATCAAATTGTTTGGATATTAATAGGAAGAAGGGGGATGAGAACGTTTCTTCGAATAGAAAAAACTTTAATGTTAGATGAATGAACTAGAATTATCTGACTCAATGCACTTCACAATTCCAGTAATGAAACCACTTCATTTGATCATTCGGAAGCGTATATCTGTAGGCGATCTGTATACAAAATATAGATGCATTTGAACACCACACCTTGTACAACTTTTGGAATTTCAAAACCTTTTGATAAAAATGTCTTTTTTTAAATAATATCAAAGACACAATCAACAATTAGCAATCTAAATCATTATTATATACACGTTGTTAGTAAAAAAAAATTAAGATGATCATACATGAGGATATAATTAATAAATTCACATTTTAATTAAAGACCATGTCCGTAGTTTTCAATGAACTTATCAAATACGATGACTCACACTCGCTCACAGTATTGTTTGTTTATTTTTTTATTTGTATTTTCGTACAAAAATTACAAATCGAAAATACTAAAATGTTTACTATGGATATAAAAATAATTTCTTGTACTGGTTTAAAATTAGAACAGGGACACATTTAGTTTAATCAAAAACATTCGTCATTTTATTAATGATCATTTATTCATTTATATCAATTGTAAAATTACCAAAAATACCCCTTTGGATCCCAATGCTCTTACAGACATGTAAACGCTCTAACCCATTGCGCTTCAATGTAAGGTAACATTATTTGGGGGGTAAATATTTAATTAATATTTGATATACTTTATTGTTTCATTATCTCAATAGGAAGTAAACATCACAATATGCAGGTGTCCTGCACCGCCTTAAAGCTGTTATTTACCTAATAAAATAGTGTAAGTTGATTTGAAGAATCGGTCATAAATATACATACGTGTTACAAATAACTGATCTTTGAAGTTACGTACACAACACAGGTCTGCAAGTCTCATTAGCGGGCACTAGTTTTACCCAGCTCTTCGATTAGATGGGTTTACGTGTATACATACATGTCTGTGTTTTCCATATGCAGAAAAGGATTCGTTAAGATCAGCTAAAGGAATTCATTATTGTGTTTTAATTGGATTATCATTATGATGGTGACCAATATAGATAAGCATACTACATGTAGTAGCAGTATAGCACAATATAATCAGATGCCAGCATACATAAGTTCTACTTTCACTTTCTAAATGTGATCTCCCTTTGACAGCATACTGTATCATCATCTTCTAATATTTATATAAGCTTATCATTGTTACCTATCCTATTGCATTTGTAAAGTTTCAGTCACTTTAGTTGCAAAAGTTATTTTTTTCATTTGTCAGACTTCCACTATTGAGTTGACCCCATATTGACCCTGTATAAGCAATTTCTTATTAAATTTGTGTATTACATGTAAGTAAATGTAGACACTTGTCATTTTTACATGAGTTATAATAAATAGGAAGGAGTATTTCTTTCTTAATGTATTATAATGCATCAAATACAATGTATGTCATGACCTTATGGGACTGTTCGATCCGACCTCACGAAACAAGAAAATACAAAATATCTTCTAATGTCATTATGATGCATCAAATGGTGTAAAGTACATTAATGACCCCCAGGTGTTGTCTTTAACCCCCCCCCCCCCTTTATGAAATAGGAAATGATGATACACTGTATATCATATATTTTGTTAACTTCTGAGATCTGAGATCCTCATCCCTAAACCATATAATTTATTCTTGCTCTTTGTGTCATTGTGCGTAAAATTGTATATAGATTATGCCCCCTTGGAGACACCATGACATTCTAAAACTAGAAATAATAAAGTATTTTATCTTATTCATATGTTACAGTAGTTTTTGATCCATGTGGGTAATTCCTAGCCTAATGATGTCACTGCTTTGTTTAGGAGACTTTACAATTGCCCCAAATAGGCGAATACACACGCATATAACATTTTGTTTATAAATCTTAAAAATTGAATTAAGCAATTTCCAAAATGTTAATGTGCATCGATCAGGAGAGAAAAAGCAATCAAGAAATGATTTAAAATTTGCTACTGTACACATATAAGAATTTATTAAGAAGACTGAATCTTTAGAACCAGGTTAGATTTGGGGGGGGGGGGTGAATGTGGAGTATAAGCATTTATAATTTGAATCATTTATTTTTATCAATTGTAACTTGTCAATGAATACTAGTTATTGATCCCAAGGTAGAAATATGACCTCTGATCATATCTCAATAGATCATTTGTCAAATATGCAAGGTGTAATGTAATTTTTTTTAAGAATAATATTTTTTACCACTTTATAAATGTTTTTAGACACCCAAATTATATTTTGATTTTAATAGATCATTCGACAAGGGAGGGGGGGAGAACAGTTTATATTTGAGTTTGTTTGGGAGTGGGGGTTCCAAGTCATATATTTGACAATTTTTAATGTAATTTAAAATAAGACTTAGCCAAACTAAAGTCATGAACATGAATAGTATAGAACAAAACGCAAACTAATACATGTATATATATACATAGGAAGTATTACAAAACATAGATGATTGATCTATATCTGGGTTCTTAAATTGAATCATGTATCATGTACATATTATATTATTGTTTCTTTGTTCAAGGCATTTCAGATGGTATGTAGGTCATGATCCCAAGTGCTCTTCCTGAAATTATCAAATATCATAAAAACCATTGAGATCCCCACCTTAATCCAAAGATATTATTCCTCCTTAGGTCATGGCGCATCAGATCATTATGGCATGTAAGTCATGACCCTAAGGGGTCATCCTGACCCCCTTAGAATCAGAATTTGTCAATTATCTTTAAATTATTGATGTTTGATGATCCTATCTCTATTTAATCTTTATTAATAAGTCTCCCAAATGAAATTTGGAGACTTATTGTTTTTGTACGGTTCATAATACATGTTTTATTATTCTTCGTCTTCTTCTTTTTCTTCTTTCCCGCTCTGAACTTGTTTCTTAGAGATGGCTGAACAGAATTGTACAAAACTCTAGCTTATTTTGGGTTAGACAACCACTTTTCGGGGGGGGGGGGGGTCTAACATTGAACCTTGTAGGAATTGTAGACTCTATTGTAAATGGTAACTTGAAAACGGACAAAGATATAATATAGGGTTTTCATAATCATATATTGACTGTTACTGGCAATATATAGGGTTTATTAGATCTGACCCCTGGGGTCACTCCCCCCCCCCCCCCCCCCAGGAATTTGAAATTACCATATATCCCAGAAACTGTTATAATCATGACCCCTAAACCATATATATTCAAGTTTATGATGTCAAGGGGCATCAAATGTTATGTAGGTCATGGGCACTGTGGGGGGTCCTGACCCCCTCGAACAGCAAGTCCCTTAATATCTTCAAAACAGTTGAGATCCCCACCCTTAAACCATATTTCTTGTTTCTTGTGTCAAGGGGCATCAAACGGTATGTAGGTCATGGGCCCCGGGGGTGGTCATGACCCCCTCGAACAGGAAGTGCACGAATATCTCGAAAACGGTTGAGATCCCCACCCCTTAACCATATATATTCTTGATCCTTAAAGGGCAGCAAAAGGTATGTAGGTAATGGGCCTCAGGGTTAAATTTAATTTTTCAAAACCGTAATGCACATCTATGGAACAGTTCTTATCATATCCCAAGATATGATGTGTCTATCCATTAAATCATAAAAGGAGTTCTAGGATCTATGTTTTATTGAAGTGATAAACGTCAATTTTCTGCTATTTTTTGACTCCCTGGATAAAATTAAAGTTTTTAAAACCTTATACTGCACATCTATAGAACAGTCCCTATCATATCCCAAGATATGATGTGTCTATCCATTAAATCATAAGAGGAGTCCTTGGATCTATGGGGGTTTTTTTAGTGATAAACGTCAATTTTCTGCTACTATTTGACTCCCTGGATAAAATTTAAATTTTTAAAACGTTATTGCACATCTATAGGACAGCCCCAATTGTATCCCAAGAGATGACGTAGCTACTCCAAAAGTTGTAAGAGGAGTTCTGGGAACCATTATTTTTTTGCAAAAAAACGTCATTTTTTGTTGCCAACTGATCCCCTTAATAAAAAAAAATTCTGGAACCTGATCACCCCTCAATATGACACCCCAAATCATATTCTATAAGATCATTTGGCTACTGCCAAAAAAAAGCCGTTTTTGAAACCAGTTTTTTTTTGTAAAAACAAAAAAAGAAGAAGTCATTTTTCAGCCATTAAATGACCCCAAGGACAAAATTGAAAATTCCGAAACATTATTGCGCATCTATAGGATGCCCTAAAACATATTCCAAAAGATGATTTGTCTACTGTTGAAAATTGAAGGAGGAGTTCGAGGAAGAAGGGTTTTTGTGAAAAAAAAGTCATTTTGACCAATTATTTGACCCCCAGGACTAACAGAAAATTTTTGAAACCTTTTTACAAAACAACATGACACCCCAAATTAAACTCCAAGAGTTCAGTTTGCTGGTTTATAAGATGTAAGAGCAGTTTAAGAAAGTAAAACGTGACAGACGGACGGACGGACGGACGGACGGACAGACGGACGGACAGACGAACGGACGGAACAGGGTAACAACAATATACCCGAACTTTCTTTAGAAAGTGCGGGTATAATAAATACAATAATCATTTGTTACCACATTTATTTAATAAGTGATAAAATCCCTCCTCACCAACACACAATTAAAATACACATGTATGTATATACATGTAATATTTTATCAAAATCTTTTTCCATTCACTTTTTTGCATCGTGATATGCAAATTATTTGCATTTAAAGCGTTAGTAGTAAGGCACATTGTAACATTTTAAGAAGGAATAAAATGAGGAAGAACTATTACGTGTTTTGATGTAGCTTTTTTATCTTAAAGATAAAGAAGATTGTAAATATTTATCATAATTAGACTAGTCGCATTTATCAGTATAAAGTAAACACGCTTATAACAAGGCCAAGGACGGCCAATTTAACCTCGTTATAAGCGTAATTCATTAATTATATCCGTCAAGTTTACAACATGAAATAGAGACTTGGGGAATGAAATTCACTTCGCTGTAAGCGTAAATTCATTATAAGCGTGTTCGCTGTAACCGTGTTTTACTGTATTTTTTTTAATTTCAGGCCTTATGACAGATATTTCTAAGCAATCTTGATCAAAGTAACGTTTATATTACTTTATGTAAATAAATGCTTTTTACATATATTTTAAAACTCAACCTTGTAGAGTGTTTGGTAAATAAATGCAAAAACTGTTCACATAAATAAATAAAAAACTGTATTTATTTTTTTTACTGTTGATCGTCACTTATAATTTGATTCTTAATAAACCCTTCATTCTATACATGGTAGTATAAAAATATTCTACATCAACGATATGGATTTTTCTTATTGACGTATGAACTCGAACTACAATTAAGATCATCACACTTACATCATTTAATGAACCAACGTCAATCAAATTGTTTGGATATTAACAGGAAGAAGGGGGATGAGAACGTTTCTTCGAATAGAAAAACTTTAATGTTAGCTGAACAAACTAGAATTATCTGACTCAATGCACTTCACAATTCCAGTAATGAAATCACTTCATTTGATCATTCGGAAACGTATATCTGTAGGCGATCTGTATACAAAACATAAATGCCTTTTAAGAACACACCTTGTACAACTTTTGGAATTTCAAAACCTTTTGATAAAAATTTCTTTTTTATATAAAATATTAAAGACATAATCAACAATTAACAATCTTAATTATTATTATATACACGTTGTTAGTAAAAGAAGAATAAGATGATCAAACATGAGGATATGATTAATAAATTCACATCTTAATTAAAGACCATGTTTCTAGTTTTTATTGTACTTATCAAATACGATGACTCACACTCGCTCACAGTATTGTTTATTTATTTATTTGTATTTTTACAAGTAAATAACAGCAAAATGTTAATTATTGATGGTTTGAAGAGAACTTAAGGAGGTATGGGACATCTGTCATTATTTTGTTTGGATTAAAGTACATTAACATTAAAACACTTTTATCGATTAAGAAATTTTTTGGAAATGTAAAAATTTTAAAATCCCCAGCGGGACTCGAACTCATGACTTACAGATTCGTAGTGAAACCTCTAATCTACTGCGCTACGAAGCTACATGACAATTATGGGAAGAGAGACTTTCTTAGAGAGACGATAAAATTGTTTTACCTTTTCATACATAATGAAGCCTTGTTTCTGAATTTGAAGATGCGGTTTGCCCGAAAAGTACATTAGCAAGAAACTGAAATATCGATCACTTTCTGAATTAGTATTTAAGTTGGTAGTCGTAATTATTGAAAATTTAATTATTATAGTAAATGTCCTTCTCAGGTGCCCTCCACTGGTAAAAGGAAAATAAAAGTTGGTACATGGATCTTTGATAATCACATGATATCTACTTTGATTTGTCGTATATTGCTATGAAAGGGTGAATATACATAGTATGATTAATTCATTTTTACCAATGGTATTGTTCTTGAAATTTCTTTAGTTTAAGGTGGTATCGAAGTATATGTAGGGATGTATCATTTTCTCTTAAAAAATACATGATGCAAATCCGTACTGAGTTACACTAATGATATTTGGTTTCAAAATTGTTGAATTTTCCTCAATGCAAGTTATCACTAAACATATATGATACAATGATATTTTTGTTACTCATTCCTAGTATTTCCATTTGTAGACTATGTATGTAATAACCGAGGAGTGTCGTTACAGCACTGACACTTTAGGGATGGCATTTTACTAGTTCACCAGCCTTGGGCAGTCTTCTAATTGTATCAAAACATACAATAAATAAGATTACAATAAACATAATTGCATAATCGACGTACGTCTTGACTCTCGGTACATTTTTTTCATATTTTCTCTTTAATGACAAAACAAATATACTCTACACTATCTTTATTACTACATTAACATTCATAAAACTGTGCCAGGTTTCTTTGTAAATGAAGTCTAAATTTTGTGCAGTCATCAGAAATTGATGCAACACAAATCAAACAAGTCTTTTACATTTTAATTCAATGAAAGGACATTTTTAAATGACTGAAAAATCTGTAAACGAATGTTACATGGACTTATTGTGATTTCTTATGCCACTTGTGTAACTTGTTGTCTATATTATTTACCGTGTGATTCACACAAAGTTAACCAGAATCAGTATGTCGAAGGGTTGTATTCGAACATATGATTGTATTCTAATTATAATTGCGGGATTAAGCTTGGTTGCAATGCGATCCTAATATTGCAATCAGATATCAAAAGCATGATTTGAATAATGTCAAAAAGTTAAAACAACTTCTACTTTCTTTATAGCTTTTAAACACATTATAGTAGTTATTAGGAGAGTGTTTCTTTGTCGATAACAACGTTATTTTGATATTTATTGTATCTCTCAAGGATATTATCATCCGACGTTTTCAATAAACATGTATATCAAATTCAGTTTTGCGTCAGAAGATTTCTCTGTTCAAATAAGCACAACATCCAAATTGTGATCATATATATTCTTTCGTAGAGTAAAAATAGTTAATTGCTGTTAAATAATCAACAAAACTTTGCCCATTAGAATTATTTATATCTAAATTATATAAGCCATGAGAGTTATACTTTTAACTCTTTAAATAGAATATTGCTCATGACACTTAGAAAGAGTAAACAGCTATGTTTTGAAATCCGATTTATTTTTTCTCTCTGAACAATATATATACATGTAGCAGCAACGATTTAGAGATCTATTCGTCATTTGCTGTTATGAACAACAATCCAAATTGTATAAGAAACGTAATTTCAGTTCATAATACCTTAAGTTTAAATTCTTCACGAAAACGCCTAAAATCTTTCGATAAGAATAATTATTTTCTTGATTCGAAATTAACGTACGACATGTTTTACTTGCTTTGTATCAATATGCACAAATATTAATGTTTTTATTCTGATTCTGTTTAGATTTTATTTTAAAGTATACTTTTATGTTTAAAAGGGGCATGGTCACGATTTTGGTCAAAAATTATTTTTCCGATTTTAATGTGTACGATGCTTCAGTAAGGCATTTTCAATAAGCAACTAGAATTTGAGTGTCATTTGTTGAGTTATGAGCCAGTTACAGAGCTGACAATTCTTCGCTATGTAAACAAAGCTTTTGTTTACATTTTGAAAGTTGAAGTGAAAATTCCCGTTTTAGACCAACAGTGAATGTGTTAATCGTTAGGAACTGTTTATTTATACTTAAAATTAATTAAAAAAAATAGACAAATCAGCTTGAAAAAGAATTTTTACTGGTATATTGAACCTATGTAAACAAAAACAGGGCACGAGCCTTTTTTACATGACGAAGAATTGCGAGCCCTGTATCTTGCTTAAAACTCAACCACTGGCACACAAATTTCATTTTATCACTAGGAAGGCATTTCCAAAGCATTGTAAATAATAAAAACAGAAAAATAAAATTTGACCAAAATCCTGACCATGCACCCTTAAGTATATGACACATGCACATGTAGGATTTGATACAGGGGATTGGTTGTATATATCTCTGGTATTTGAAGACATTTGAATGTTCATAGAGGTTTTCAAAAACTCATCTAAAAATTACAAAACAAAATAATCAATGTTTACTACGGCTCTAAAAATAGTTGTTTTTGCCTGTACTGGTTAGAACAGGGAAACATTTAGCCTAACCATGAACAATCATATTTAAAGATATAAACATAAAAAAAACAATCACGGAAAGTGTCAAAATCAATATTCAAACTATGGGAAGTAAATTTAAAAAACGACAACGATAACATCCCTTCTACGTTTAAATAAACAATTGTATAACCCCCTCCCCTACGCACACATACAATTCAAATATATACACATATTATTTGATAAAAAAAAACTGGCTTTACACATTTTTGCACCGTGGATTGCGAAAGATTTGAAGAATCATCGCTTATTATTGGATCTGAAATAAACCCATTATTTTTCAACAGCTTGTGTGCAACATATTCTACAATCAACTGATAATATGTTGATATTTTCATTGAGATTTGAATTCATTTCTCCCCAAAATCGAATTAAACAAAATAATTAACACCCATACATCACATTGGATATTAACAGGAAGCGAGGAAAAATTAAAACTTTTCTTGGAATAGGAAAACTCTAATGTTGGATGAATAAACTAACATTATCCGAGCACTCAATACACTTGACAATCCCTGAACTAAAACCACTTCATTGAATCATTCGGGAACTGATTCCTGAAGGCGATATGTATATAAAGTATATAAATTCTACACTTAAAAAAATTTTTGAAATAAAAAAAACCTTTTAACAATAATTCAAAACCTCTTTTTGAATACGCAGTCAGCAATTAAGTGCATCCTTAATTTCATTGTATGTGCATTGTTAGTAAATGAAAAGTTTGACGACCATTTGAAAAATTTAACAACATCACAAGTAACGACAATCTCCCTGGTTTTCCATATAATAATCAAAAAGGCACACTTACTTACAAAATTCATTTATATTCATTTTTTGTATAAATAATTTCGACAAATATAAACAGTCTGATAAATAGATTAATGATACAGAAATAATCCCCAAAAGCATTCAACAAAGTCAACTTTCCGGAAATCTATCAAACCGTTATTGAAACAGAAGTTTGATAACAGAAGCTTTATAAAATTGGTCTCTATCACAGTATCGGAGTCCTTTTAAGACGTTAAGACCCAAAGGAATCTTGAATGTCGACTCACTTCTATTCACGGTCAAGATAGGTACAATTATACACTCACTTTCATCCCCGTATAACACATTTCTTACAACACTCTCTTGAGACAGTCTAAGCCAGGACTCTTCACAAAAGGATCTAGTGAGGAATAGAAAGGCAAACTTGGACTTTGTGAGAGCTTTTCTAATGTTCTCCATCATTGTCGTGTCAAATGATACAAGTGAAATGTTTGTTTTGTCTTTTGATTCTAGTACATCGGTAACAAGGTGTTCCTTGAATTCCAAAACACCTTGAAAATCTTCTTTGTCGTGAATTATCATAATGTCATAAATAATATCCTCTTCAGCTAGATATGTTGGATTCTGTACCAGTTTGATGTCCATACTTATCAACTTATCGCTTATTGATTTACTCACCGACCAGTTGTACTGAAACGCAAGTGTGTTTAGTGTGAACCTATTTATATATCACAAAACTGAGATATAGAAAATTTTCTCATCACATATTTGTCGCACAATATCAAACTGATATCAATGTTCTTTTTCCGCGCTTTAACCCAAACCTTGATACGTAAGTATCTATTGGGTTAGTTTACCCTAATTAAACAATGAGCTATATATAGATCTATGAATAGAATTTTATATTGGGATATTTATAGATGGGTGCAGTTTCTGAACCTTAATTGCAACATCAAGCGATTAGAAATTACACCTACATGACAAACACATGTTCGAAATATTTTTTCAAACAACACAATGCACATTCCAGATAGGAATTTTTTTTATTTCGATTTTGTTTTCTTTTGTTTGTTTAGGTTCTTTTTTTTTAATCAATCTTTTTATTTATTTTTTTCTGGTAACAACTGAGATTGTTAAACAAGAACAATATTTTAATTATCAATATGTTCAATATATAGACATCAAACTGGTAGATCTGTGTAATCACATATCTAATTTACTAATATCAACCCGACATCATTGTTCTTTTTATACCTGCAAACTTATTTTTCTTTTATGTTAACTTACCCTAAATTTAGCAAAATAAAAAAAACGTGTAAATGAGTAAAAATAAATAAACGTTGTCGTTGTTTTCTCTAATATGGTATGTAATAGGTTTAAAAAATCCATGGTTAGAGTAGTTAATCACGCTTCCGCGTATTTAATCCCCACTCGAATTGTTTGAAAGGTAGTAAAGGCATACTTAACCACCAGCGTAAATAGCTACTTTTACAGTCTCAAGAAATTATAATATTACGATACATCACAGTCTTTGGCTGATATAAAATATAGTTACATTTGATTTAACTGTTCAACACATCTTTCTCTTCTACGAATAGACAATTGTTTGTGAACAGAATGACATTGTGAAAAAAATCAGTTAAACTGGTTAAGAATATAAAATTGCAATTAATCAGCCGTAAATATTTTATGTACAGAATATTTTACAACATATTTTAATTACTGCATTATTCGGTGCACATCTTTTTAGAATTGCGGTCTTAACTGTTCTATGGCATACAGAACTTCAATCTTAACGTTAAAAGCTAGATGTAAATCACAAGGTTTTTTGATTGTGAATTTAAAATTATTATTGTAATTAACTGCCCTGCCCTGCGCTGCTTCTTGAGCGAAAATTTTTAATAAAAATGTGGCATGCATTATATTATAATTTTATTTTTAGAAAATGATACATCTGAAATATTCCTTTCCTTTCAAGCACAAGGTCCAAATGTTTATCATATATATTCTTTAATATATAAATATAGTCAATATCTGATATAATATCATCAAAATCTTGTTACAGAGAAAGATTTGCGTGAAAAAAAAAGACAATAGCCATCTCAAAAATCCATAAAACGAAATAAAAATTCACGTCTATATCATAAAAAAAACCCAGGAATATGTTTTATTTCTGGCACTTTAAATTCAATATTTCTCATAACACGATGAGATAGGGATATTAGAAATGTTATGAAATTTAATATATTTTTGCTCGAATAAACCGTAAAGATGTATAGTCGTTTTATATTGCGACGAACACAACAGAAATCTACTTTATTTCTTGACTGTCAAATCGAATCTTTGATTGACATCGATCATATCATGCTCCACCGTTTAGAGATGCAATAATCATTGAATGATTAATATTCACATATTAACTTGTATCATATCTTTTATCAAGAATATTTTTTCAGCAGAAATAAATGAACGCCATTTCCAGCTGTGGGAAAGTTTTTGTTGATTGATTTACATTGCAATGTTCCTAGAGGTTTAAAAAAACTCGTCTAAAAATAATAAAACGAAAATAAATAATGTTTACTTTTGATCTAGAAATAGTTTCTTGTAATTGATAAAAAAAAAGGGGGGGGGGGGAAGGAAAAAAAATTACCAAAAGAAGACTTTTAATTTTATAATAATAAATCAAACACATATAAGCATTAGAAAATAAAATCACAGAAAGTGTCAAAATTAAGATTTACCTATGCATATTAAATGTAAAATAAATAAATACAATAATCATATGGTGCCATATTTATTTAATAAGTAATAAAATCCCCCTCTCCAACACACAATTAAAATACCCATGTATGTATATATACGTAATGCTGTATCAAAATCTTTTTCCATTAATTTTTTGCACCGTGATATGCAAATTGTTTGCATTTAAAGCGTTAGATGTAATGGCACAATGTAACACTTTAAGACGGAATAAACTAATGAAGAAATAGTACGTGTTTTGATATAGCTTTTTTATCTTAAAGATACAGAAGGTTGTGAATAATTATCATAATTAGACTAGTCCCTGTAATATATATATATATATATATATATATATATATATATATATATATATATATATATATATATATATATATATATATATATATATATATATATATATATATATATATATATATATATATATATATATTAAATTTCAGGCCTTATGAGATATTTCTAAGCAATCTTGATCAAAGTAACGATCATATTACTTTATGTAAATAAATATTTTTTACATATATTTTAAAACTCAACCTTGTAGAGTGTTTGGTAAATAAATGCAAAAACTGTTCACATAAATAAATAAAAAACTGTATTTATCTTTTTTACTGTTGATCGTCACTTATAATTTGATCCTTAATAAACTCTTCATTCTATACATGTAAGTATAAAAATATTCTACATCAACGATATAGATTTTTCTTATTGACGTATGAACTCATTTTTCCAAAATTGAACTAGAATCATGATTATCACACTTACATCATTTAATGAACCAATGACGTTTAACTTACACAAACAATATTAGTCATATTTATTAATATTGCACGTCCTTATTACACAATTTGTAGCGGATTTAATAAGCTCGTCAATCAAATTGTTTGGATATTAACAGGAAGAAGGGGGATGAGAATGTTTCTTTGAATAGAAAAACTTTAATGTTAGATGAACAAACTACATTTATCTGACTCAATGCACTTCACAATTCCAGTAATGAAACCACTTCATTTGATCATTCGGAAACGTATATCTGTAGGCGTTCTGTATACAAAACATAAATGCCTTTGAACACCACACCTTGTACAACTTTTGGAATTTCGAAACCTTTTGATAAATATCCTTTTTTTTAAATATCAAAAACACAATCATCAATTACCAATCTAAATTATTATTATGTACACGTTGTTAGTAAAAGAAAAGTAAGATGATCATACATGAGGATATAATTTAAAAAATTCACATCTTAATTAAAGACCATGTCCCTAGTTTTCAATGTACTTCTCAAATACGATGACTCCTAGCAAAATGTTAATTATTGATGGTTTGAAGAGAACTTAAGAAGGTATGGGACATCTGTCATTATTTATTTGGATTAAAGTACATTACAATTAAAAAACTTTTATCGATTAAGAATTATTTTGGAAATTCTTTGGAAAGGTAAAAATTTTAAAATCATGACTTACAGATTCGTAGTGAAACATCTAATTCACTGCGCTACGAAGTTATGTGACAATTATGGGAAGAGAGACTTTCTAAGAAAGACATTAGAATTTTTTTAATTTTTCATACATAATGAATCCTTGTTTCTGAATTTGAAGATGGGGTTTTGCCCGAAAAGTACATTAGCAAGAAACTGAAATATCGATAATTATCTGAATTAGTGTTTAAGTTAGGAGTCGTAAAAATTGATAATGCACTGAATTTAATTAATTTACAGAACATTTAATTATAATAGCAAATGTTCTTGTCAGGTGCCCTTTACTGGTTAAAGGAAAATAAAAGTTTGTATAGGATCTTTAATAATCACATATCTAATTTGATGTGTCGTATATTGCTATCAAACCTCTACCTCTCACTTGTGAAAGGGTGAATATGCATAATTTGGTAAATCCATTTTTACCAATGGTATTGTTCTTGAAATGTCTTTAATTTAAGGTAATATCGAAGGATATTGAGGGATATATCATTTTCTGTTCAAAGATGTATGATGTAAATTCGTACCGAGTTACACGAATGATACGGGCGTGGTTTAAAATTGCTGAATCTTCCTCAATGCTTGTTATCACTAAACGTTTATGAAATAGTGATATTTTGGTAACGCATTCCTAGAATATCATATATGTATATGCAATTTACAATAGCCGAATGTTGTCGAAACAGCACTGTACGTTTTACTATAGTTCACCAGTTCTGGTATCAAACATCAACGATGTATAGTCATCGAATTTATCAAAACATACAATGCAATATACAATACATAGGAATCAATTGAATTCAGTGCATTATCAATGTACGTCTTGACTCTAGGTACATTTTTTTCCTATTTTAATTGTAATAATACCACAGATCTTTTTTATTATTAATCATTAAATTGTATAGTTAAAACGACTCTTTGTCTTCCTTCTAAATGAAGTCTAAAATTCGAGCAGTCATCAGAATTTGACATAACACAAAGCAAAGTGTTTTACATTCTAATTTCATGAAAGGACAATTTATAAATGATTGAAAATCAGTAAACGAATATTGCATGGACTTATCATGATTTCTTCAGCCACTTTTGTAATATAACCCGACGTCTAAGCTGTTTACCGTGTGATTTATAATTAAATGAAATCTGCATTAGTCTGTTGAAGGCTTATATTCAAAAACATTATTATATTCCAGTTTTGATTGCAGGATTTAAGCTTGGCTGTAAGCCTGTATATCACATTTAATTTTGCGTCATCAGATTTTCCTGTTCAAATACACACAACATTTAAAATGTTAATTATATATATTCTTTCATAGAATAAATATATATCCCAAGTGTAATACGTCACCGCGAAAGTGATGACGTCATCTTTCTCAGAGCTGCACCAAGGAGGAAGACGTATTGAGAAGCGGCAAGGTAATATATTTTCTTATATTAGACAGTAGAGCTGTCTGTTGCCGATGAGGGCATTGCCGATGAGGGTTTATATATGGCCAGTGGGTCTACAGTTAAATATCAATCGCTGAGGATTGATTTTTGAGTGAAATTTTAAAATGATGCGGCGTCGATGAGGACGACCGCATGGCATGGCTGGTACTGGAGGTACCATGAGGGCCAGATATACATAATCAGCGAGGTGGTAATAGATTGTTTACCGCCAATGAGGGTCTTGTTAGATTAATTTTGGTGATGTGATTAAATGGTATAATTTTATTGAGACTGTCGATGGATGATTGCACTGATTTAACATGGATTTTATGAAGGTTGTAAATCGCAGATAAAACGTATGCGATGAGAGATTGGATAATTTGAGGGGAAAAAATGTATTGTTAAAAGTAAATAATAACATGCATACATGTGATGTTAATTAATTGAATCTCTGATTTTTAATTTTGTGGCCGAAATTTGTTGATATGTACGGATCTATTTATATATTAGCTTTTTAATTTAACTTCCGGTTTGATGTTGTAGATGGTGTTACCTACTGTTTTAAAAAGAAAACATTCCCTGAAAGGAAAACAATTATTACCAGTTATCAGAAAGTTGAGGGATATTCAAGATGCGCATGGCATTAAACAGTTAGCTAGGACTTCTTCTGCAAGGCGTACCGAAAATATGTCTAATGAGGATGTATTGAAGGCTGTTGAGGATTTAACTGGAGAAAACGGGACCGGGTTACTGGAACTGGCAGGTATTATTATTCACAATATAACAAAGTTCTGTCATGAATGAAGGAATGATATGTATGATATTACAGTGTAAATCTTTAATTTATAAGTATAGAAGTTTAAGAACAAGTGATGCCATTTTATTGAATTAAATTAATTTAAAATAATAGGGAAGGACCCAAATGATGAGGATTTTGCAAAGTTACTACTCCATGTCTGCATATTACATGCTAATGAAAAAGGACAACCAGAAGGACAGGATTTGCAGGATCCAGAATTAGGTCACTCGTCAGCAACGACTGCAGATCGAGAGCAAGGGCCTACATGTACCTCTAATTCAAGGAAGGCAACAGACAAAGACCAGGTACTCTTAGTTAACGGATGAGTTTTTTCATCAAAGAGTGATTAATTATTAGTGATATGTAATTATGAGTAATTAATTATGTATTGTTAAATTATGCTAATATATTGATTTCTAACCTATTATTTTGCATTGATAGGGATTAATTATTTTGAATAAATGGTTAAACAATATTCACTTCAACCAGGTACAGTATTACTACTTATTATGATGTTTAACTGTTCTTGGGGGAAAAGGTGCAGGTACAGTGACTAAGGCCATAAATAAATGTTTAAAGGAGAGTGGGACCTCTGAAGTTAAGAGGGATAATACTTCCTGTAAAGAGGATATTCAGCCACCAAAACAGGAATCAGTTTTAGCAAATTTGTACCCACCAATGCCCATGTATTCAATGGGATTTCCTCAGCCTTATTCATATGCACCTCAATATGGAGGGGGATACATGTAAAGGTCAGTCAGACCCCAGGGTCAAGGGAGGCCTTATAGGAAACAGAGTATGGGCAGGGGTACATGCTTATTTTGTGAATCATCAAGCCACTATGTAAGAGATTGTGAACTTATGAAACAAGCGAAGAGAAAGTAGAGAATTTTCAGTGGAAAGTATGGGTTATTAGTCAGGTAGACTATAGGGGTCTCTAAAGTTTAGTGCCTTCAACATTACAATGTTAGGAATTATTTGGTTGTGAATTTCCCACATTTCTTTTAAATCATTGTGAAGATTTTATTTTCAACATTTTGTATGATTTTGAGATTTATAACCACAGTTTTTCATCATTTTGGGTTTATTTGTACTTTTACATGGACGAGGTAGTTTTTAAAAATAAAAAAAAGATAAAAATGGAATGCCTGACCTTGTAACCTGAAGAAAACTAAGTCTTAGTGGATTCATTCACGTAGGTTACAAGTGAGGGAGTTCCATCACCCATATGTCTCCCATGTTGGACTCTTGATAGTTTAACCATACATGTAACTTTATATTTACAGGGAAATAAAAAAATTATAGAATACCAGAATGGGAGAGAGGACTTGATTTTGATCCAACTCCTGTAGAACTAAGACAGAATTCATCATGGGTGACATTGGGAGGTGGGACTCCCTCATTTGTAACCAAACATCTTACAGCTGAGTCTGTCCTTCAAGGGGTTGATTTTGACATTAAAAATTTACCTTTGCGTGACCCAAAATTATATAAGTCAGGTCAGATACATCATAATATGGATCACTGGAATGAAGTTTTGAATAAGGGAGTAGTAGATGAAGATATTCAGTTTAGAATAAGTAGGTGGCTTACACAAGGTGTAGATGTTAAGGAATTCTTTTCACATTTCAAAGGAAACTTTAAAGGTCGTTCTTATGACAGTGATGAACCTTCAAGCATTTTCTTAGAAAATAGTATTAGTTGTAGGGATCACAAGGAGTTTGTAGGCCAGATTTTATATGAGAAAATAAGGTCAGGAGCCATAAGAGTTCTGGGGAAGATTGGTGAATGTGACATGCCTAGGGTTGTGATGCCTTTGTTAGTAGAGCCATCTAAACCACGGTTATGTTTGGATGGAAGGTACTTAAATTTGTGGATAAAAGATTCTCCGTTTCATCTTGAAACTTTAAATGATGTTCATAGGTTGATAGATTCAGAGGCATGGATGGCAACATGTGATGAAAAGTCAGGCTATGAACACATTGCTTTGTCCGAGAATTCACAGACTTATTTTGGGATTGAATTTGGTGGATTTATCATGGTTTACACAGTTTTGCCTTTTGGGTGGAAGGCCTCACCATATGTTTATCAAACTGTTGGAATGACAATTACATCTTATCTTAGAAAATTGAATGTAATAACAACTCAGTATATTGATGACCGTTTGATGATAGCTAACCCATCAGAGGACACTACTGACTTGGAAGCAAAAGAACATTGTTTTAGGGTGATATATGCTCTACTTCAAATTTTAACCCGTTTAGGTTACACAATATCACTTGAAAAATCATGCCTGGAACCCCAACAATGTGTACGGTTCCTTGGATTTTTGGTGGATTCAGTAAAGTTAGCTTATATCTTGCCAGAGGATAAAAAGTTTAAGTTTAGAGAGTTAAGAGAGTCACTTTTGGCAGGCAGGGAGGTTTCTATTCGAACTTTTCAGCGTTTTGCAGGCAAGTGTGTTTCGATGGGTCTTGCAATTCCAGGAGCTAAATTGTACTGCAGGGAAGTTAATAATGCAATTTCATGTGGAGTTAAAAATTCAAAACATATTGTCATAGGTGATGAATTGCAGGAAGAGTGGAAATACTGGCGTTTCTTGGACTCGTGGAAGGGTTACGCAAAGTGGAGGTCAGAGAGTCATAAGCAGGTAAATATTTCAACAGATGCTTCCGGCTACAAGTATGGGGCAGTAGTTTGTTTTCAAGGGGAAAAGGTTGAACTTGGAGATTTTTGGGAGACAAACGACAGTAGACCTATTCATTTGAAGGAAGCTGAGGCAGTCCTTCAGGTCTTGAAGTCAATGGAGGAAGTAATTAGAGATTCAAGGGTTGACTTACTGGTAGATAATGTTGCTGTTCTGAGTGTTTGGAACAATCAAGGAGGACGGGATAGATCTTTGAACAACATAACAAAACAGATATTTCAGTTGGTGACTTCTTGTAATTGTGATCTGCACATGCAATATGTATCCTCAGATTTGAATGAGGCAGATTCACCTTCACGTAGTCTTAGTTACAGTAATGCATGTTTGAATATTGGTTCATGGCAGTGTGTTGAAAGGCAATTTGGACCTCATTCAATGGACCTCATGGCTATTGATTCTAATGTGATGAAATCTTCAGGAGGTACAGCATTACCACATTTTACCCCATATCCTACCCCATATTCATCTGGTGTAAATTTGTTTGCTCAGGATTTGTCAGTGGTGGTTAATGCATATGTTTATCCCCCTTTTGCCCTTATACATCCGTTACTCTTATTTTTAAAGGAACAGAAAGTTGGTCTGTGCAACTGTGTCCTGCCATTGATCAAGCCTGTACCTGTTTGGTGGCCTTTTGTTCAAAAGCATGTAATCCAAAGTTTAGAGTTGGGGGCCCGGGGAGATAAGGCAGTAATAAGGGTTCCTTCTAGAAAAGGTTTCATTACTGATAATAAGGGTCTGAGATGGCCACTAGTTACATTCAGGCTATTGTTTACCTAAGCTGTTTGTTTTTCATTTTTGTAGGGAGAAAGCTTGGATCTGGTTAAGATTGACAAGAGGATTAAGGAATTGAATGACAAATCTTCATCATCTTTATCCAAGAGAAAAGATACTTTGAAAAATTCTCTGAATTTCTTTCTTCAACTATTGAGGAAAGATTGCACAATATCTAATTGTACCCCTGATGATCTAAAGCATTTTCTGGTATGGAAGGATGATTTTGGTAAAACACCAGTTCATAGAATAAATTGTACATTTTTGGGTACTAAAGAATTAGGAAGTTGTGAATGCCCAAGACGATTAGCAGCTGGGACAGTATCGGTCATGGTACAAAATTTGTCGGAGATCTTTTACGATAGTGGTCGCGGTAAAAATTCTGGGATGAGAGAAGTGATACAGGTAACCCTGCAGCGGCACATTGCATCAAACAGTATGTGAAACTCATTCAAGAGGAACAAGCGGCAGCACATGTAGTTCCTAAGCAGGCAAAGCCAATTTTTCTGGGTAAAATAAAAAGAATTGCCTCGTATATAGATAATGAATTGGGTAGGGTTGATATTACATTGAAGGAAAGATATGTGCTCCTTAGAGATCAGGCTTGGATGAAATTACAGTTCTTTGGGGGAAATAGGGCAAATGACTTGACAATGCTTGTAGGACAGGAGGTAAAGAAATTGGATGACAATTCTGGTTTAGTAATAAAACAGACATTTGGGAAAACTTTAAGAGGAAATAAACATAAATGTCATGTTTTTGTTATTAAGAAATGCAGAGACAAGACTGTTTGTCCAGTAATTGGTTTGCACACATATGTTCAAGGTTGTAAAAGAATGGGTGTGGATCTTGCAAATGGTTTTCTTTTTCGAGTTGTTTTAGAGAATGGTAGAGTCATAGGTGATAGAGTGACATATTCAGTAATGTATGAAAGACTAATTCGGTATCTTACTTTGTTAGGAATATATGAGGGTGAGACTCCTCATAGTTTTCGAGCCGGGTGTGCAGTGACTCTGGCCTTATCTGGTTCAGTTACAAATGTAAGACAAATGATGAACCATGTGGGATGGTATGGAGAGGGAACAGCAGAATATTATAGTAGATTGCCAGCTTTAGTAGAATCTGATTATATCGCAGGTAGATTAGCAGACAGTGCAGGTCAATGTGATTTTGTGGAAGATCAGTTCCAACAATATGGGGATTTTAATATTTTACAGAAAGCTTTTCATTAATGATAAGGCCTTTAGAATGTCGATACAATTTAGGGAATAAGAAAGATCCTTTAATTATCATCTACATCATATTAGGATTTTGTAGGACTGTTTGTTTTGTAAATAGCAATGACGGTTAATTTGTTGTTAACTAACATTTTGTAGATATGTAACAGCTGTATAACTTATAACAGTAATAAGTTTAAAGAATGTCAAATCTAAAATTTAAAAATAATAGATATAATGTTTTTTAAACAATAAAATTTATCCCATTTGAATAACTTGTGGGTTTTTTTTATCTTTAAGTTCAGGTGTATGTTAGAACAGACTGTTTGTAACTCAACATATTTTGTTTAGATTAATTTTATGATGATGAGTATTGGGAGGAGTGAAGGCACTTATGTTACAATGGTGATGGTCTAGGGAATGATAATAACTACATTTCCCAATACTTGAGAAGAACTAGAGCAGGAACGTATACACTTGGGATAGGTATAGAACCTTGTTCATGAGAATGATTTATATCTAAATTATATGACCCATGAAACTTTCACTTTTGACATATTAAAAAAAATATTTCTCGTGACACTTAGAAAGAGTAAGGTACATGCAATGATTTAGAGATCTACTTGTCATAAGCTGTTATGAGCAACAGTCCAAATGGTGTCAGAAATCCACGTAATTTAAGTAAAAATCTTCACACAGAAAACGCTTAAAATCTTTTAATAAGAACAATGTTTGTCTTGATTCGAAATTAACATAAGACATGTTTTACCTGTTTTGTATCAATATGTTCAAATATTAATGTTTTTATTGTGATTCTGTTTCGATTTTATTTTAAAGTATATTTTCGTGATTTTAGTGTATGGCACACAGGGGATTGGTTGTGTCCCTTTGTTTTTTTTGAATACATATCAATATTCCTACAGATTTTCAACAACAACAACTCATATAAAATTACAAATCGAAAATCCTAAAATGTTTACAATGGATCTTAAAATAATTTCTAGTACTGGTTAAAAATTAGAACAGGGAAACATTTAGTTTAATCAAGAACACCCGTCATTTTATGAATAATCAATATTAAAGATAAAAACTTCAAAAAATACAATCGCGGAAAGTGTCAAAATCAAGATTTAAACTATGCGAATGGAAAGTAAAGTTTAAAAACACCGATAACATCTCTTCTAGGTGTAGTTTAAAGGTTATATAACCCCTTCTCTCCCCTCCCTTACACACAATTTAAATATATACATATATTATTTGTTTAAAACCTGGCTTTTCAACTTTTTTTGCACCGTGAATTGCGAGAGATTTGCATTTAAAGCTCTACTTAGAGTTGTAGTGGCACATTAAAACTTTTAAAAAATATTTGAAAAACGTAATGGAGAAGCATCCCGTGTTAACAAAATAGTTTTTTATTTTACAAATAAAGAAAAATGTTATTATCA